>NW_006263473.1:377175-382012 GCF_000469605.1 Apis dorsata
TCCTTTTTTCCCCTCCCGATTGGAGGACTCGCGATTGAAATATTTTCGAGAGGATAAGATGGAAGTAATAATAAGGGGGGACAGGATTAGGTTTCTCGGATTTCTTTTTTTTTTTTTCGGAAGGAAATTGACAACTATGGAGAAAATAGTGGTGACAACGGAGCAAGGAATTTACGAGGGAGAGGTATCGGGCCGAAGAAAGGAAAAGGGATCGCGTTTAAGGGGTTTCTTAATGTCGCGCGTTGATGATTTATAAAGGACGAATTCTGGCAGATGTTTGGCCTGTTGTAGAACGTCGAAACGTCTTGTCTTGGAAATTGAACGAAGAGCATCGGGGATATTTCACAAAATTAGCATTTGTCTCTTGAATACGTACAATCCAATTGTCGTGTATTATAAAATTTACGAGTAAACCTGTATACCTAAAATTGGTCCCGAAAGCTTGAAAGGGTCTTTCGAGTATATATACGTATTTTTACAATATAATTTATCACTTTGCCTTTTATTTTCTCACAAAATAAATGATAACAATAGAACAATAAATAAGTATTGTATATATTTTTAAAAGAAACGTAAAGATGCATTTAGAAATAAATAAAATTTATCGAATGATATTCGGAATCGAGAAATCCATTTCTCGAGCTTACATTTAGTTTATGACGAAATTACGAAATATTGATGGAATCGAGGCAGGAACCGGTCGATAAAACCATCAAACGATAAAATGAAAATTGATAATAAAATGTATCGGCACGAGAGGAAGCGACAAATCTTTGAAATTTCATGGAAGGTAAGCACGTTTCTTTGTAAGAATGAAACGTGTAAACCAAAAAGTGGCGAGGAAAAATACAAAGGTCGAGAAAATTGACAGGCGACGAACCTGTGATAAGAATGTTTGCGGAGGACGTATTATCGAGAACTGTGCAAACACCGATCTTGAAGATAAGAATCTAAGGGTCTCCGTTTGCCTTATTGAATTCAACGATGGAAATGAAGAAAAATGACGTTGTTATGACATTTATATATATATGAAAACAATGGATTTGTGTATATTTTAATTATTAATCAATTTCAAAAGAATATTTCGAAAGTTCAAAATATCTTTAGATCTAACAATATAAAATCCTTTTTTCAATTATATTAAAAATAATCTTTCATATTCGTCAAATAATATAAAAATAATCAATGAAAATTATGGATCGAATGTTACGTCCGATTTTCGTGTTAAAATTTATATAAACATAAAGACGTTATTAGAAAGTAGAAAATAATAATGATAATAATAAGGAATGCGAGGTAATGTATTAATGCTTTTTAGTAATGGAGAACACCATATGAATAACGAATGGTTTCCACATTCGTCTGACAGTGTTTGTTCAAATCTCTTCGTTTCCTTGCGCAATGATGATCTCTTGACATTACGCAATAAAGAATTTAGAAAGACAGCGTACAACTTGTGTGTCATTAGCCACGGTATGACGCGCATTACGTAAAGTTAAAATCAGCTCGATGACTTGGGTATAAGCCTGTATGTATGCGAACTTTACTTGGTTTTAATGGCAAGTAGTATAAGACTGTTAATCAGACGAACGAAAAGGAGAATAAGGATGTAAGTCGTACGGCGAAAAGATATTGTAAAAGAGTACAATTTGTATTTGTATCGGAATCATAAATCTATCGCTTTGAAAAGAATATTTTTTTTTTTTTATGAGAAAAAAAATATTTTCCAGGAATTAAGAGTATATACATTCGAGTACTGTAAAAAAATAATCAAAAGTTGAAGCTTCGTAACTTTGTTCGAATATAATTGAAAATTGATGCGAAAAAAATAAAATTAAAGCTAAAACTTTCTATTCTTTCGATTCCTTAAACTTCGATTTTCTTTTAATTAGTTTCTTACGATTCTTATTAACAAAATTATCCAACTTTGAAGTTTGACGATGTTTCTCATTGCTCAAACAGTTCTAATTTTATGCTCAAAAACTAAAATTTGTTAATTCGATAATTTATCTATGTTCATTATTAAATATTTTAAACATTTCTATATTCGAAGAGCTAATCTCTATATCCAATTGCTTCTACGTTCTAAATTGTTCACATAAATTAAATCGAATCAAATTTCTTTCAACAAATTTCAATGAAAGAAAATTTCTTCTGAAAAAAAGAAGCTCGATCAAATCTTCGTACAATACTTCTACATATCGTACGTCAAATCTTATACATCCCCGAAACTTTCGATCGTCAAACATGATCAAACCTCGTCGCATTTCCCCAATTCCCTCAAACTTTTCCTTCCAAAAAATCCAATCGAACCAAATTAACGTGAGAATTACACCCTCGAAACTTTCGATCGTCAAACATGATCAAACCTCGTCGAATTTCCCCAATTCCCTCAAACTTTTTCTTCCAAAAAATCCAATCGAACCAAATCAACATGAGAATCTTACATCTTCGAAACTTTCGATCGTCAAACATGATCAAACCTCGTCGCATTTCTCCAATTCCTTCAAACTTTTCCTCTCAAAAAACCGACCGAACCAAATCAACATAAGAATCTTACACACCGAAACTTACACCACTCGAAACTTTCGATCAAACATCATCAAACCTCCTCCTCGGCCGATCCTCGAGCTTCTCCTCAACTTCCTTCGTATATAAGGGAATACTGTAAAGATGGAGCTAGAACGTCGGTCAAAAAGTAACGCGTATTCGGTGAGCGGGGATAGATCAGAGAGAGGCCGCCGTGTTGGCGCAGGAAACGGAAACTGGCGGAAACAAAGGCCGGGCAAACAGACGGCATCCCATTGGGAATGTTACCAGGGCAAATAGCGCGCGTCCTCGCTATCGGCCGGTCCGCGACAAATATTGTCACGTCCGTGCCACGTCGAGAGGAAAGGAAAAAAAGGAAAAAAAAAAAGAAAAAAGAAGAGAGAGAGAGAGAGAGAAAAGAAAAAAGAAGATACGTAACTCTCGTCTCGTTCCGACCTACGGGGTCCCGATAGATTAGGTTCCTAGCCACACGATACCGTGAACGCCATCACCTTAGCCCGTGGGCAGAGATAACGAGGAACGATCGAGACAGGTCCACGTCGAATTAGCAGGTAGGTCCCGAGCTTCAGCATCGACGAGGGTCCTGGCTGCTACACGGCGGAAACCTTTTCTCTTTTGTCCTTTTTTCTTTCCCCCCTCCCTCCCCCCTTTCTTTCTTTCTTTCTTTCTTTCTTTCTTTCTTTTTTTCTCGGGCCCCACCGATGTAGATGTTAGTGATAATATATAATCAGAGCGTGCAGTTCAGTTTAGCGTATGATTACAGGCCAAGCCCGATTAATCTTGCCCGATATTGGCCGGTATTGCTTAATGATATCTCGCTCGCGTCTGAAGTTCGATTCCGCCCGTTCGGCAGCCACGTGTGAATTTTGTGCGGTGGGGCGGGGAGGAGGGCCGGGTTTCCAAAGTTTCGAAAATTAGAATTTTTGTCGAGAGATGCCTCTTTAGATGTGGACAGGATATGGCGAGTTTTTTTTTTTTTTAAGAGGGAGAAGTTGAGAGATTGTTGATGTTATTATTATTCCAAGAAGATGGAGATTGTTTTTATTGTTTCTGTCTTGAGACTCTTTTTATTATTCAATGGAGAATTTTGGAATTCAAGTTAACAAATCTCGGTAGCAATGTGCTAATACGATAGAAATGAATTAATCTTGAGAGATTTTGGATTTATGATCGGATTTTGAGATTATATTACTTACTTGAGACATCGAAGTTAATATTTCGTATAAAAAATATTTGAAAAAAATTTCATTTTGAATGAATACTTTGATAATTTTGAGGTAATTTGTTGGAATAAAAATTGGGCAAAGTAAAGAATTAACGCGTGCAATTGTAACGTAGTTACTTAATAAGAAAAAAGAAGTTTAAAATTTTATCGATTATCCAGAAACATTAATGGAAATTGAATAGTAATAAATTTCAATTTTGAAGTGGACGTAGGATGAAATATGACTTCGTATGACCAACTAATAACATAAGCAATTAATTTACTAAGTACTAAGTATAATATGTTACATTTTATTACCATTTTATATTCATAAATATCTAAGAAATAGATATAATTATATAAAATGTTATAAATTATCATCATTAAATTATGAAAGGTATATTTAATAAACCGACGCTAATTCCTTAATTAACTTTCTACGGGCAAAGTACATATTCGTATGGCATACTTTAATTTTATTCCATCTTTTATTATAAATTATAACATCTTCTTATCCAATAATTCAGAATAACATTATAGTTTAAATACTTCATTTTTTCCACAGCAAGTAATAAACCGCAATATGCTCATAACGGAAAAAGCTTCTAGGAAACTAAAATAAATTTACATTCTTTCCTCGTCTTTCCTTCCTCCATCGTTAACCTTCCACCATCGAATCTCTCCACCGGTGAAAATCTAAATCCTAATATCCAAAATAATCGTCTTGAAAAAAATATACGAATATCTACGTAAAATCTTCCTCGAAGATTTCCCTTTCCCTTTTATCCAAAAGTTCGAGAAACGATATCGAGAAAGAAAATCGGGCGGAACAACTTGGAACGGACCCCGTCGTCGATCGATCTCTGTCGACGAGAGCAACGATCGCTTAAGATTTTTCAGGCCACCCAGCCCACTGAGGAAGGGGTAGGGATATGTGTCTCAAACGCGAGTTGTCAGACACGACAATAATAAGTGTCTCCTGGAATGGCGGCCGACATCAAAGCTCCACTCGCGTTCTTGGTCGGCGCGAAGTCGCGAGTCGCAGATACTCAGACGCGCCCAATGGGAACGCGTCTGTATGCA
>NW_006263473.1:382196-384533 GCF_000469605.1 Apis dorsata
CGCTAGCGTCTCTCCTAATGGTTCTTTCACAATTGGCCGTTTCGCAATCGCGTGAATATATATTTTTTTCCTCTTTTTTTTTTTTCTCTTCTTCTTCTTCTTCTTCTTCTTCTACTTCTTCTTCTTCTTCTTCTTTCAAGTCACACGCCGATTTTACGGTGAGGGGAACAGCGGCGCGATCCATTTGTACGCGCGCGAAGAGACCGCCGCGAATCCGTGCAAGGATGGAATGGAATTGTTTTGGCTCGATTTATTTCTTCTTCTCTAATTTTCGGTAGATCGTTTGTTTCGAAAGAAACATTGATTTCTTCTCTGAGGAAGGGAAGACTTGAGAATTGATTTCCTTGTGGTTGTGAAGGTTGTTAAAACGGGGGATTTTTTTCTTCCTTTGGAAGGAATTGATTTTTTTTTTTTTTTTTTGGATAGGGAAAACTTGGGAATTAATTTTAATAATAAGGATTGTTGAAACGAGAGATTTTTTCTTTTTCTTAATTTTATTATTTTGGTAGATTATATTTTGAAATTGATTTTAATAAGGTTGTTAATTAGTTAGATTTTTTGAAAATTTTTTTTCTTTTTAATTTTATTATTTTGGTAGATTATATTTTGAAAGAAATTGATTTTAATAAGAGTTGTTAATTAGTTGGATTTTTTGAAATTTTTTTTCTTTTTAATTTTATTATTTTGGTAAATTATATTTTGAAAGAAAAAGATTGTTAATTAGTTGGATTGTTGAAATTTTTTTTTCTTCTTTTTAATTTTGCATTTTGGTAAATTATATTTTGAAAGACATTGATCTTTCGATAAGAAAAACTTGAGAATTAATTTTAATAAGAGTTGTTGAAATGAGAAATTTTTTTTCTTCTTAATTTTGAATTTGGATAGATGAAAGAAATTAATTTTAATAAGAGTTGCAAATTAATTGGATTGTTGAAATTTTTTCATCTTTTTAATTTTATATTGGTAGATTATATTTTGAAAGAAATTGATCTTTCGATAAGGAAAACTTGGCAATTAATTTTAATAAAGATTGTTGAAACGAGGAATTTTTTCGTCTTTTTAATTTCGTAGTTTGGTAAAGAAAAGAAAATTGATAGTATATTTTAGATAGATCGTATTTCAAAAGAAATTGATTATTCGATTTCGGTTAAGAGTTAAGATTAATTTATTGGATTGTTGAAACGAGGAATATTTTAGTTGGAAAGTAGAGGTAATTTATTATAAAATATTTCTAAATTTTTTTTAAGTATCGAGCTACGAATAAATTTGCCTTATAACTTATTCTTTCCAGTAATCGTGATCATTAATATTAATATAGCATAGAATAAGAAAATAATAATACTTTATTTCAAAATATCAAATTTTATATCAAATCGAAATTTTCTAGTTCTTAATTCTTAACTTTTCAATTCATTAATCACATTTTATTTTATCCATTTTCTCAAAAACATCAAAAGATGATATAAAAGTGGTAAAGTTTAAAGAAACGATATGAGAATCGTAAAAATCTCATAACTCTTAGATAATGGGTAAATAATTGTAACCGCACATTTCACAGAACTATTCGTTTTATAAATAGATCGGGAAAGTAAAGAAGCAGTTTTCACGGAATTCTGTTTTTATCAATACATACATGCACGTTCCACCACGGTCTGAACTTTGTATTTTTTTAATCTAACCGTTAACAAAGCGTAATTCCATAATTGCGGCGCTTTATTGTTATCAGTTGCACTTGTTAACAACGCAGATAAAGAGATTATCTTTCAAAATAGAACGCAACCGTTGAATCATTCCTCCTGCTTTATCGAGCCACCGCTAGAAAATTCTCTAAAATTCACTTTTTTCCTTTTTTATCTATACTACTGGCTATTTATTTTCGATTAAATTATCTTATACGATAGGATAATAAAATTCTATCTCTCTTTATTTCGAATTTTGCATATATTGTTAATTAACAAGTTCATTCTGATAATATTCAAATTAAAAATTTAAACTCAATCCTAAGAATATTTCTTCTTTTCTATTCGACTGATCTTTTTCATGTGAAAGTTTTTTTTCATTCATCGATTCCTTTATAATTTCCTTTTTAATTTTTTTAATAAAATAATAATAAAATTCCATCTCTCTTTACTTAGAATTTTACATCCAGTGTTAATTAACACGTTCATTCTGATAATATTCAAATTAAAAATTTAAACTTAACCCTAGAATCTTTCTTCTTTTCCTTTCCATTCGATCTTTTCCATATGAAAATTTTTTTTCATTCATTGATTTCTTTATAATTTTCTTTTTAATTTTTTTAATAAAATAATAATAAAATTTCATCTCTCTTTACTT
>NW_006263473.1:385111-387586 GCF_000469605.1 Apis dorsata
TTTTTTTCATTCATTGATTCCTTTATAATTTTCTTTTTAATTTTTTTAATAAAATAATAATAAAATTTCATCTCTCTTTACTTCGAATTTTGCATCCATTGTTAATTAACATGTCCAGTGTTAATTCATTCTGATAATATTCAAATTAAAAATTTAAACTCAAGAATCTTTCTTCTTTTCCTTTCCATTCGATCTTTTCCATATTTTTTTTCATTCATTGATTCCTTTATAATTTTCTTTTTAATTTTTTTAATAAAATAATAATAAAATTTCATCTCTCTTTACTTCGAATTTTGCATCCATTGTTAATTAACACGTTCATTCTGATAATATTCAAATTAAAAATTTAAACTCAAGAATATTTCTTCTTTTCCTTTCCATTCGACCGATCTTTTCCGTGAAAGTTTTTTTTTTCATCCCTTTATCGATCTTTATCTTTAGATTAAGCTGTGGACGAAGCCTAAAATCGAGGGCCCGCAGAAAGGGACCGCGAACAGTTCTCTCGAATAATGGGCATAGGACGAACCCGAGAAGAATCGTGGACTAAAGCCGCACCTTGTGCTGGCCACGTAAGTATGCGACGTGCACACGTTATAATGCTACGTCCGCCAATGTACCATGGAACTAAGGTTATTGCGACCACCGATGGAGCACCGCTTTCACCTACGATCCTCAACCCTCGTCGCGTTCACCTGGCCGATTTCAATCTCGCCAGTTCGTTTCCTCGAGTTTCGATGAATTTTTTCGAGTTTTTCAATGAGTTCAATCAGGGAGGAAGAATATTGTTTCGTTCAGGAAAATTATTATTTCGATTATTTTGTCCGATTAATTATTATTGTTATCGTATAAAAATCTGAAGAAATGAATTCTTAAATAGTCATTCTTAAAATATGAGGACTATCGTTAAGAATTTTGAGTTTTGGGTGCTCTTATTTTTCTTTTTTCCAACGGAATGGAATGTGTCAAAGAATATTCAATTACATAATATTTGTTTCGTTAATTTGATAAGAAATTTAATATAAAATCGGGTGACTCGTAAATTTTAACGATTGTTCATGAATATTGACTGTATCTATTATACTAAATTTAATATCTAAATATTAATGAAATCATTCAATTTTTAATGAACGTAAAAAGAAAAAGAATATTTAATTTTTCTTCTATAATATCAAAAAGTTAAATATATAGGAGTAGAAAGATGTAGGTGCACATTCTATAAAATTTTACGATTTTAAGATTTGAGTATGCGCAAATTTCTCTGAAAGGAGATAAGAAATCTAGGCGTGCTTTTTGTTTGAAGACTTTTGTTAGACACCATTAAGATATCGTCAAAAACAGCTTATAAATTTTTAGATTTAGATTTTTATTATTATTTCCTTTATTAATACTATTTTATAATAATCTATTAATCAATTTATTAATTTTGATTACTTACGTATATATATAATAATAAATACGAAAAAAAAGAAAGAGAAAAATTAGAATACGTCCTAACGTACAAATTAAACTCCTTGTATCACGTAATAAATAATTTTATCAAACGATTGCGCGATTGTTTTAAAGGCAAAGGTCTCGTGGTTACGAGAAAAATCGATGGCTCGACGATTCTGTTTGCATTTTCTATTTGCATTTTCCGTTATGTCAACGCAATTTTTTTTTTTTTTTTTTTTTTTTTTACTTCGCAAGGCGAATCTACTTTCCGCGAGGAGACGCGTTTAACGATTCATCAATCGGACAGAGAGGGTTACGAGATTCTTCTTCACGCTATGATAACTTATTGAATGCTAAAACCTTCTCGTTAAATATACGCACTTTTGTCCTCTTCATGCCACTCAACGCTGAAATTAACGAATTAAGTAAGTTTGCAGCGCTTCAGCAAATTTGTCGATCAAAACTCATTGACCTCGACGGTCAACAACAAACAACAATAACAATAACAATAACAACAACAACAACAACAACAATAATAATATCTTCTCTCGAAGGATGCAAATTTCCTTCCATTAGACATCGTGAAATCATCATTCTCCATGCCTGCAGAGTATACAGAGTTGTGAAAAAATTAAGAACAAAGATACACATTCATCGAGGCGATTGGTTGATCGCCCCTCCGATCCCCCAACCCCCTTCGTTCGAGACCTCGGAGTTTACGGCGTTTCGGGGCACAAGCCGTTCAATTTCCGCGGCGGACCATAAAACCCCGCGCCGCGAGACGTGGCGGACGGTAGTGTATATTGGCGTGCATTTAGCTCGTCGCGCGCGCCGCTGACAGAAGAGGGATTTGCCTTCGCCGCTTTACTGGATTTACCGAGACACCTCGTGAAACACGCCCATGTTTGACTTTAGCTTTTGAAGCGGCGCCGAAATTTTCACAGAAACCCACCGCCTTCGCGCTAGACAAGGAGAGAGGGAGAGACGGAGAGAGAGAGAGAGAGAGAGAGAGAGAGAGAGAGAGAGAGAGAGAGAGAGAGAGAG
>NW_006263473.1:388003-397992 GCF_000469605.1 Apis dorsata
TGGTTTTATTACTAATTTGTCCTTTTTGAATCGTCGTGATGTTAATTTTTGATGTTAGATTTAATTAGGTTATAAAATTAATTTGTTAAAGCGAAGCAAAATATGTGTTTCGTTTTGTTATTTGATTCTTAAGTGGTTAGTAATTAGTGTAAAATTGTGTGATATTGTTGGTTTAATAATAATAATTATAGCTTCAAAACGAATTATTGTTATTTTAATATTTATAATGTAATTCGTATGATAATAACAATGATGAATTAAGAAAATAAGGAAGAAATGTATATTTATGTCATAATAGCGTAAAATTTAATTAGAATTCCTTTCGCCCCAGTAATATTGTTTTAATTAATTTTAAATCGACAGTGTCACATGTGTAATATATATATAATATATAATAATATTTAATTAGAATAGGAAAACTTATTTGAATAGAATATACATATACAGATGTATATGATGTATAGATTAAACGAACAATGCATTTTGATGCTCTAAGAATTTGAAGATTATCTCATTTTATTATTTTTGTATTAATGATTACTAAAGTTTAAGTTTACTGATTGATTTTAATAGTATTTATCAATAATTAATACTAATCGGATAAGTAATAGATTGAATATAAAATTATAGGGCAAATAATGTAATTAACTATATTATCATACAGTAGTATAGATCAACAATTCTTATATCCTTTAGAATTAAAAAAATTGTCAAAAAATATTCGAATTTATTATAAAAGATAAATATAAAAAAATTTTTTTAGAATTAAAAATAATTTGCTTGATTTACATTTAATTTTTTTTGTTTAAGAAGTTTAAAACTATTAGACAAATTTTTAATTATTATCTATGGAGATTAATATTTGATTACGTACATTTATATTATTTAATATGTAATTTAGCAACTTAGTCTAATTTCATTGCTTCATCATAAATATTAAATATTAATGTTATAAATATTATATAAATATTATATATGACACATAAAAATATAAAAATATATACGAAATATGACATATAAAAAAAATCTATATATATAAAATATATTAAATATATAATAAATTTTTTTTATGATATATAAAAATAGAATGGAATAATTTTGTTTAGATTTTTAATTGATTAATTGAATAATTGAAAATGTTATAAACTTAATTAGAAATTACTGTTATCATTCGAATGTATAAACTAAATATAAACAAGGAGATAAATAATATAATAGGAATAGGACTCGGATAAATTAAAAATGTGGATTCAACGCCATCTCTAGTATATCGCAAATGAAACAATCTTAAACAAGGAGAAGAAATAGTGAAAGAAGAATAGATAAAATAAGAATCAACAGTGCTATCTCTTGAGTATTAAAGACATTTCTTTAGAATTAACTTCCTAAAAGCTCAAGAGATGGCGTTCATGATCAATTCTTATCTATTTTTTTCCTTCTTTTACTATTCTTTCTTTTTCTTTGTACTTGTTTCATTTGCGTGTTTCATAAAGATGGCGCTAATTCTACATATCTCTATCTTTCTTACATTATTTCCTTTCTTTTTAAATTTTTGTTTCTAAATTTGCACTCTAGAGATGGCGCTGATTTCACAATTTTTAATCTGTCTTTATTCATTATTCGCTTTCCTTGTTTATTATATTCTGCGAATTCAAAAGATTATCTATGTTATATCTTGTTCGTGGTACAAATATGTTTGGCATGGTGTCTACATATCTTTTTTTGAAACTATAGAAAAAAATATAAAAACAATTGAATTAATTATTGGAAAATTTTCACAATACAGTGATTATATTAATATTATAAATTAATTATAACTTTAAAAATTTAAATAAAATGTCTATGCTTGCGGAACCTCGTAGAAAACAAAAATGGTCACTTAATCCTCGAGGAAAAGAATGGAGCGAAGGTTTGTAAAGATTTTAATTTATTAAATTTTATTTAAATAAATAAGTATAAGTACTGTGTCTTGAGATTTTAATGATATTTATGTCTTTTCGAAAGTAGATTCGAACAAATTTGGACAGAAAATGCTAGAAAAGATGGGTTGGACAAATGGTAAAGGACTTGGAGCAAACGAACAGGGTATAACAGAGCATGTTCGTGTATCGTTTAAAAATGATACAGCAGGTAATAATTAATATAAATTAATAATACAAATGTTATTTAACAATTTATATTTAATAAATAATATCAAATAAAAATTATTTATTTTTTCTAGGCATTGGATTTAAAAAAGATAGTATTAATGAAGCATGGACAGAACACCAAGATAATTTTAATGATTTTTTACAAAAACTTCAACAGAATGAAATTAACAATGCGCAAACAGAAGAAAATAAAAATGTATTAAGTGGAAAATCGTTAGAATTGAAATCCAAACAAAGTCGTGCTCGTGTTCAGTAAGTTATATATAATATATTAAAATATAAAAATGTTTCATTTTTTCTTATTTTATTATTATCCTTAGCTATCAAAAATTTACAAGAGGAAAAGATATAAATAAATATAGTGCAAAAGATTTAGCAAATATATTTGGTCAAAAAGAACTAAATATAAATAATAATAACAATAAGGACGATAATAGTTCAATTGGTATTCAGGAAAATAGAAATGGTGTTATAACTATAAATGGTGGTAATATGACTGAATATTTCATGAAAAAAGGTCAAGATTTTTCTTTGATGCAAAATAAACATAAAAAACATCAGAAGAATAAGGAAGAATCTGAATATCCTGGATTCGGATTTGATTCTGCACTTAAAAAAGTACAATCTCATGAAAGTAAAGAAATACAAAATGATTGCAATTATGTTTTTGATAATCCTTGTATACAATTAAATTCTGAAAATATTTCAAATTTTAATAATGAAATTGAATTTTCTAAGAAAAGAAAATCTAATAACATTGAATTAAACTTAAGCAACAAAGTTAAAAAATTTAAAGAAAATAATATAAATGAGAAAATATGTGCAAATGGTATAGTGAATGCTGGTTTAAATTTAGAATATCAAGATAATGAAATACATAATGGAAAAGAATTTGAAGTATCTAGAGTACAATTTGGTGTTACAAATTCAGCTTTAGATTTGAGTGATGAAGTAAATAAGAAAAGAGTAACATTTAATGATCACGTAGAGTATAGTACAGATTGTATAAAAAAGAAAAAAAATAGAACTACATTAGATAAGTTCGAAGTTGAAAATAAAAAAGTTAAAAAAAAGAAAAAACATGTTATTATTGATAATTCAATATTATCTGGTTTTGTCAATGAAGCTTTAGATGTTGCAGAAACAACCGAAGAAGTACATGATAATGAAATTAATGAACGTAAAAGTAAAAAATCTAAAAAACGAAATCGTCAATCGAATTTAGAAACAATAGTGGAAATATCAGAGGAAGAAAAGGCATGCGAAGATGAGATAAAGATTAAACATATTAAAATAAAAGATAATACACTTGATAACTCTATAGATGTTCTGAGTAAGAAAAAGAAAAAGAAAAAAGATAAAGAGAAAATAGAAATTCATGTTGAGAATAAATATGATGAAAAAATAGAAAAAAAAATAATTTCAGAAATAAATACACTTGAAAAAGAATGTGAAATTCATGAAGATCAAAAAGATACTATTAAAAAAAAAAAGAAAAAAACAAAAGATAAAGTCAAAAGCATTGAACCAAATATAGAAAAAGAGGAAAATACTAATCCTATAATTAAATCTGAAGCTAAAAGTTTGGAAAATATAGAAAAAAAAAATATAAAATTAGAAACTATACAAGTAAAAAACAAGAAACTTAAAGAAGATGATGCTATAAATAATCCTAAAATGATAAAGAAAGACCAAAAAAAAATTGCTAATAAAGAAAATACAGAAAATACAGAAAACACGAATGAAAATGAAACAAATAAATCAGAAAAGAAAAAACATAAAAAATTAGTAAACGAATATGTAGATAATAAAAATTTCAATAGTATAGAATTTGAAAAAAAAACTGTAGAACAAAGAAATGTAATACATAATAAAAATACACAATCAAAAACATTTAATAATAGAACATTTAATACTTCATCTAGTCCTTGGAATCAAAAAGCTAAAATGTCAAAAAGACTATTAATATCTTTATTTAATAAAAACTCCACTGTAGATTTTCCAGGATCTAATATGCATGATATAAAAGGTTACGGTGCTGATATACACTGAAATATAAAGAAATAAGTGTATTTTCAATATTTTGTATAATACATAATATATATATATATATATATATATATATAAAACATAATTGATTTAAACAATGATAACAATATTTATTATTAAAATTCTGTTAAAAAACAGAATTTTTTTTATTTATATTTTTCTGAAATAAAAATGTTTTATACATGTAAATAAAATGTATTCACATTTTTTAAATTATTATTTGTTAAATTATTCTCTGACATATACAAAAAGATTTAAATTTGATTTGATAATGTTATTATGGAATAATTACAATTTTTAATTTAAGATATCAAAATATTATCTTCTATTTTTTCAATTTCTTTTATTTCTGTTAAAAGTTTTTCTTTACATTTTTTAATAATTTCTATATCTTTTTCTAATATTTGAACCCTAGTATTTGGTATACATTCATTTTTTGTTGAATGTATAGTGTATCCTAGATTTTCTAATTGAGTTATAATTTTTTCTGGCTGAAGAAATTCACCTTTGAACTATAAATAAAAAAAAATTTATGATAAAGAAATAAAAAAATTATTTTAATAAATTATTGACAAAAACAATTAATACCTTAAAACATTCATTATTTTCATATTTTATTTCTTCTACTTCTTCTGCGTTAGCTATTATTGCATCTTCCATTGCTTGATCCAAATTACAGTTTTTAGAAGCTATAATAAAACTTGTACAATCAAACAAGTTGAACAGTGCTGAAGAGTCCACAATTTTGGCACTAAATATTGTATAATAATTATAATAATTAGTATAATTTAATAATTAAAATATAATATAATAATATTCATAAAAAAAAAAAAAAAGAAGAGAAGAAAATCTTAAGTATGAAAGAACTTACTTGAACTTTTTTAATATAGAAGTGATTTGTAATTTTTGTAGTATGATATTGTCAGTTACAATGTAAAGAATAAGCATAACTTCTTTTGAAATGCGAACGGATATTACATAAGTTGTACCATTTTTTTTTGTGTTTTGTAATTTTTCTAGAATCGATTTTAATGTATTTTTTGGCATATTAGCTTTTTTTGCTTGATCAATTAACTGTGCTAATTTTACATTATTTGTTGGATCCGAGTTGCCAGTTTCTTTAACAAAAGAAAAAAAATTATATTCTTTAAATAAAAAAATTTCCTTTATTTATTTTTCATTTATTTTCTTTATATGTAAAAAGTACCTTTGTAAAGTATCTTATATAAATACCTCTAATTACAGCTTTCATTTTAAAAGCTAGGCTTCTAAATATTGCTGATTTTTCACCATCTTGAGCTTCTTTAGTAGCTTTAATATTTTTCCATTTACTATGACCTGCATATCTTCTCGTTTCTATAAAAATATTTCTACAGGTATAGTAAATCAAAGTATTCCATTGATACTTCATTGTAAAAAATTGAGGAAAAGTTAAAAAGGTTATAACATTTATTAATGAATGTCAGTGTCTAATAGGGAAATTTAAGATTTTAATGTTTGTAGATATGCTGAAATACTAAAATATAGGGATAAAATTTGAACAAAATCCCTATTAATTAAAAAAAACTATATTTTTATAACTTTGAATTACTATGTTAATATATTTAGAACATCATTGGGACATATTTAGAAAATCAATTCGAAAAATCATAAAACAAATACAAAAATATTGATTGAATTTATTTAGCAATTGGAGTTTGTATTAGATGAAGCGAGATGAAAGTAAAATAATACAGCGCGCCGCGTTATGGTGGAAAATACAACTATATCTTCATCTTATTTTATCTAATGTAAACTTCAATTACTTGATAAATAAATCTTAACCAATATTAGATATAAATATTTCTGTATCAATTTTTGTATTTGTTTTGATTTGTAAAATGGAATAGAGTTTGAATATTTCAATACTTACTTGTATATTTTCATATTAATCTTTAATAAATCATTTAGATTAAATTATTATACTTTAAAATATTTAAGTATATTTTTTGAAAAAAAATATACCTAAATATATATATTAAAATATATTTAAATAACATATAATAAATATAGTATAATTAAAACAATATTGTGAATATTCTCAATTATACTATTCAAGTAATTTTACATGATAATTTAATTATATGATAATATTATTATATTTCTATATCACTATTAAATTTTTATTAAAATTATCATAAAATTTTTATGTTTTCATTTTAATCAATTCATTGTTTTATCTATAACAATAATTGGAATTAAAAAAGTACTTAAAATTAATTATACATATAAATATTACTTTATTAATAATAATATTTAACTTTAAATTTTTAATGAAATTATTGTCTGTACACAACATCGTACGCGTTAATTCACGTTCGAAGGACACAGAGAATGAAAACCGAAAACGGGGGATAGAACTAAGCGTTAACCGCAAACCGATACGATTTCGAATTCCACAATCTATCGTGGTTCAATGATGATATCCACCATTGAAATATCATTCAGATTCCAACTGTACTTAACGTCCATTATTCCATTATGCCATTATCGGAACAAGCGCCGCTCGACTTGTAACCAGATCCGCATACTTGAGTGTGGGGTGGTTTAACGATATGGATAAACGAAAAATAATTTATTGTGGCTGGTGTACAGGCTTTCGAATTAATTAATTTGCTCGTTATCTGAAGTAGTTGAAAATTAATTAGCTCTCCACTTTTAAACGAGAAAGTATTGTATAAATTTGTCTTAAAGTATTTCAACAAGTTTCGCTTGTGTATTTATACAATATTACAATCGCTATAATATTATAATCGTGTAATTTAAAATTTAATTATACTTTAATCAAATATTTATTTTCTAAATAACGATTTTACAAATAGTTCTTCAAAGAAAATTGAATTTTACATATATTTATATCGAAAAATGTGTATACATGAATTATTCATTCTGTTTTGCGATCGTCACGATATTCATTTTACGAGAAAGGAATATAATTTTGCATTTGAAGTTTGATTTTTAAACAATAAATCGCTTCGCGAAATATGATGGATCGTATTGAATTCCAATGAAAAATTCATTTGCACTTCTCCTGGCACGAGAATATTTCGAATATAATCTTTCACTATAAAATTCGATAATATATTAAAAAAATAATAATAATAATAATCACCTTTGATTTAACTTGATTCATACTTAAATTTTATTCAAAATTATTTCTATTAGAATTAGAATCAATTTATTTCAATGATTTCGATCTTAATTTTACCATATAAATTTTAATAATAGTATTTAACAACGAGATTATAAAACAATATATACCCTTTTTTTATTATTTTCAAAATTAGAAATATATCATTTGTTCGTACGTATAATTAACAATTCAATTAAAATTTAAATTTAATACAATTTATCTGAAAACAACGAGTAGTAGGAAATGATATAAAAGCTTAATTAATTCTTAAAAAAATAAGAAATTATTAGGATCCAAAGAAGAAACGAATTGTCCTCTTATATAATTCGTGAATCGATCAACATTTACTGGATCTTACTCGTTACTGGATCTTAGCACTTTCGCCACCGAAATTCTCAATGTACCACTCGGCCTGTTCGTGGTCATTCTTTTTAATTACCCCTCGAGCGACTTCCAGGGGGCCCGGGATCTAACCGTGTTAACTCCCATACCGGATGGCTCCTTTGACAACACCCGGTATAGGGACATGTTCACCGTGTCGTCATTGCCTTTAATTCACGTACGCTCGCCGCTTTCTGAACGGTTAACCAGACGGAGTAAGAGGGAGGGTGGAGGGTTTTAATAAATTTTGCACGAGAGTTCACCCTCCATTCTCCATTCCTATTAAGATGTATATATTCTTGCGCTCGAGCTAAACGCGGCAGGGGTTTCGCGGTCGGGGAAAAAGGGGCGTGTATTCGAGGCAGAATTTTCTTTTATCGATATTTGCATGTCGCTTGCTTTTTTTTGAAGAGAAGGAGGAGGGAGAATTTTGAAAGATCGTTCACATTATTTTTTTCTTTTCAAGGAGACGAATTTTCATCTAATTTTTATCCAATAAAACGTTTCACGTGCAGTAAGGAAATACTTGCGCGTAATTCATTTACCTCGAAACCGGTAACCGATCCTTCCCACCCCTGTTCGACTCGCGGGTACATCGAAGGCAATAAGAGCGTGAATAGCAGGCGGTTGAAAAATAAACCGTATTTATACCTCATTTCGTCCGCTGCAACGTGAATTCTTGCACTCGTCTCTGTTCCTTATCTTCGTTTCGCCCATTTCATCTACAGTTTAATACCCACTTTATCGTCCTCAAGGTGCACCACTCGCGAGCAACCCATTACACATGGGGGGTACGCCGATATCAAAACTACTCGTTAATGTTATTTCGTTATTTTCCACTGGAAATTCTTCTGTCTTTTCGCAATAATATTCGATATAACGGTTGTTTCGTTTTCTTCCATTCTCCTAGACATACATCGAAAATGTATATATATATATATATATATAATTCTATTTTTCGTCACATTATCCCATCGTAATTAAAAGACTTCGGGACAGGGATCTAATAAATCTTGTAACTCGCGTTGTCTTTCCGCCCTGATTCTCGCCGGAGAATCACTTTAATCCCCTTTCTCTCCTTCCTCTTACGCGTCTGCCCTATAGTCACCCTCTTTTCCCGTTTCTTTCACACTCTCTCTCCTCGTTCATCCTTCCTTCGTTTTCCCTCTTATCTTTTTTTTTCTTTCCTATTTTTATCCTCTATATTTCTGTCGTTATATGACGTTCCGTCTAGAGTAACTTTTCTCTCTCTCTCTCTCTCTCTCTTTTTTAGGGTGGAAGTTCTTTAACGAACACGGTTGCATCATCGTAATTCGAAGTATCAATGGAAATAACAATACTAAAAAAAAAAGAAAAAAGAAAAAGAAAGGAAATGTTTAATTTCTATACGATTGTTTATTATTAAAATAGGATAAATTGGAGAAATGTATAATTTTATATCGAGTTAATCAATGTAATGTTGTTATATATACGTTAGAGAGAGCAATATATCATTATTTGCATCGAAACTCAACGTACAGTTCTTTTTTTCCTTCCTTTCGTGAATTCCTATCCTTTCCTTTCCTTTCCTCCTTTCGTTTAAATTCACCACCTTGTTCCATTTCATCCACGCTTCGCTCTAAGGTATTTTATGAATACAAAAACTGGATATACATTCTGATTCAGGCTACAAGAATTTTATTTCCTTTGTTTCTTTCGTGCATTCTTCCCCTGCCTCGTTTTTTCACATTAGCTCTTCACAGACCATTTGTAAGTCTTTCTCCCTTTTAGCAGAAGGAATAAATTTTATTATTATTCTATCTACCGCACAATTTTTCTTTCTTTCTCCCGAATCTCATTTCAATTTTCTTCTCGAAATTTACTCCCACTTTCTTTTGTTCATCGATAAATCGTTACGAATTGTGCAAAACGATGGCAGAAAATTCTTCTCTATATATCCTTTAATTTGTCCAATGTTTAATATCTATACAAATATTTTTATTCTCATTTCTCCATTTTATCCAAACATATCATCGACGAAACTAGCGTCAATATAAACATAATTTAAAAAAGAAACATTAAATTTCAACATTTTAATATCAAATATCAACATTTATTTTTCTACAATTCTTCCTTCTTTAATACACCTTAAAAATGCAAATATAATCGCATATTTTCTCGCAAAACATTTGCATACTTTAATCTGATCCATCTCAAAATTAATCCACGAGATATGCAAAAAAAAAAAAAAAAAAAAA
>NW_006263473.1:398304-398900 GCF_000469605.1 Apis dorsata
GTTCCACGCGTATAGGTATGTACGCCATGTTCAATTTTATGAGGGGAAACGTATACGAGCGAGCCGACGGGCGACGTTTAATAAAGGCGTGGATGTGTGCGCTAGGGGTGCTAGTTAGCACAGCGCTCGGCGCCGGCGACGACGTCGCCGTCTGGACGCCTATGGCCTCCTCTCAACGTCCTACACCGACGTAGACGTAGACGTAGACGTAGACGCGGCCGACGACAACCTCGTCTCACTCTCTTCAGGCACGTTCTGACACAAAGTGGTCGTTCTTTAAAAAAAATCCAGGGGACGTCTCGGTGATTTGAAATAATACCAACCGCCACGGCGCTTGGTGTCGTTGCGTTTCGCTTTTCTCATCGAGATTATTCTCCTCGCCCACATATGCACAAGTGACAAGAGATTGGACAAGTAGGAGGGATAGACGGGAATTGCATTCGAGTTGTTCCGTTCGTTCGAATTTTTCGGCCGAAAAAGATATTTAATATAATATTTTTTTCACGTGCATGTTGTTAAATGTTGTATGTTTCAAAAAAAAAAAAAAAAGAAAAAAGAAAAAAAAAAGGAAACGGGAATTTCGTTGTAAAATATTT
>NW_006263473.1:399002-406376 GCF_000469605.1 Apis dorsata
TTGTACCGCGTATTATACGGCTACTAGTTCAAAAGTATTATAGGGATATTCTCTATATAGGTAAGGCGGGAAAAAAGGAATGGATAAAAATATATTTAGATATAGGAATTCCTTCAAAACTAAATTAATTCGCTATTGTATGTAATATTTTTTTCAATAAACCGATATTTCATTAAAAGCGAAATCTGTTAAATGCAATATTTCATTAACAAAAAAGAAAAAAACATCCCCCGATCGAAAAACAGTAACACAACGCACGGTAAAAATTGTTACAAAAAAAATCAAAAGCAGAAGGGCGTAGTTTCAATAAATTTCCATTCCTCGTTTCTTTCATTCTCTGTCCGCTATTTTCCAAATCATTTCCAAAATCAAATATTTTTCAATATTTTCGAATTTCACAATTTTCTCGATAATCGGTTATATAAAGTAATATTTTAATATTACTATTTTAATATTTATATATTTTATATAAGAAGGAAGTGAGGAACACTTTTTTGTTTTTAACAATTTAAAATCAAAAAGAAAAACCGTTTTGCTGTCACATGATTTTTCATGAGTTTCCGCATCGCGACACTAGGGAATTTTTGATTTGCTGTGCTCGCTCGTTAAAATACACGAATTCGCTCCGCGTTCCATTCAGATGAACGTTTGAAAATGAAAATTTGCTGAATTTCGAGAAATAGGGAAAGAAAATTAAACACGCGGAAAAGGGGGAAACGGAGAAAATCGAGGAGAAGTATATAAAAGAGAAAGGGAAATCACGGTATGGGTTTCCAGGCGAACAATTTCAAGTCGTAAGCCGAAAGGTCGTTCACTTGCTAATTGCAGGCGTTTGCACGCGCGTTGCACGCCGGTGACTTTTGTATATCGCGAATAGCCTCGATTGCTTTGAAAGGAGTCAGTGAGAAAACGATTTTTATGGAAACCTTGGCGCAGTCTTATGGAAGCGAGTGGTACACGCACTTTATTAGTCGGTTGTAATGAGGCTGAGAGGGTTGAGAACAAACGAGTGTTGCAGGTCAACATTCGTCGAACGAGAGATTCTTTTCATCCCCTCTTCGTCTATCATTTTTTTTTTTTTTTCATCCACTGATTCTTCGACCATTTTCAAGTTCTTCAACTTTCTCTTTATTTTCCTGTTTCTCCTCTCTCTCTCTCTCTTTTTCTCTTTCTCTCTCTCTTTCTCTTTTTCTCTCTCTCCATCGTTTTAATTCTTCGTTAGTCGTGTTATTCTATTCGTTCCTTCCCTTCATTCTCTCGTGGATAGACTGTATGCGTTTCGACGTAGTATTTAGCGGGCAGTAAAAGCCTTAATGAAAAGGATCTCGACTTCACGAGGCAGTAAAATCGGTTATATATCGGAGCTACAATGGAAAGTGGAAGAAAGAAGAGTCGAACGAATGCAATTTATCGTTCAATCATATAAATCGGTGGATAGTTTCTCCTCTGCCACGATCTTGGAAAGATCTTGAGTTAAAATATTTTGATACATTGATGTCATTTAATAGTTAGTTTAAGCGGTTATTAATTGTTACATACCAAGGATATCTATAATTATTTTGTACTGATAGAAGTAGAAGATAAATTAAGAATCATTTATAGACGACAAAAATGTATTGAGTTGGTATTGGTAAAGTTAGAGTTCAGTGTAGGTGTAATTATTATATTAGGATATATATATCACTAACATAGTTCAATTTATTATTATTATTTTTATGATGTTCAGACACGAGACATAATTAACGTCTGAAGGTATGTTTTAACGTGTTTGTTTAATTTAATTTAATTTAAAAGCGTAGTATTTTATGTATCTTAATAAAAGGAAATTAAAGAGAAAAACACTAGAAAATTTATTATAACAAGCATAAATAAAATTTCTACTTATCATTTGATGTAATATATCGTACACGATTAAATTTTTAATTACGTTATTATCTTTTACACTCTGCCATCCCAAATTTCAAATTTATAATTTATAATTTCGATTCTATTCCATTGCACGAATCCAAAAGCATCCAAAAGCATCCAAAAATATTTCAATCCTCTAAAAACCATTTCCCCTAATACCAATAACTCGCATAAAAGCTTCGAAGCACCAGGGGAGGTTCATTAATACCAAGTTATCTTGCATTTCTCGTTGGAGCAACAGATTTCACGCCAATACAATTTTACGATTCTCGTCGCAAGAAAATAAAAATAAAAATAGAAAAAAAAAAAAAATAAAAGAGAAAAACATACAGGTATATACAGAGATCTATGTACTCAGATCGAAGTGATCCTACGCTTTCAATACGAGAAAATGCTTAAACTCGGTATTACATAACCTTCTAGAATGGCGCACTATCCCTGGAAATGGTTGACATCGGTCGTCTCGAAACACCACGGTCATATGGCGTCAGGAACAACGGGTCGAAACTCTGGAAACTCTACGTATTTTCTCTCTCTTTCTCTCCTCTTCTCCCTCGTTCGTTTTGCCTTTTTTCCCCACCGTCCACGAGGCGCGTCGAACGCATCCAATAAAGGTGAGGTTAACGATGGATCGTTAACTTAATGAACGATGGGAACACAACGTTAAACGCGAGCGCCCACACGTGGCGCGTGTAAAAACGTCTGCGGAGAAATTACAGTTGACAGACATTGTCTTCGTCATTCTACAGCATGTTGCGATGCTCGATCGATCAAACAGGAATCGTATCGATCGACGCGCGTTCGAACGTACGTGGCTCGAACTCCTCTGTCTTTTTTTATCTCATAGCGCATCGAAAAATATATTCCCGTTGCTACGACAATGAAACAATAGAATTTTTGAGTTTTATCGATAGATTTGCGCGATACCTTTGAAGGATCGACTCGAAGAGAACGCAAAACGAGCATAAAATTGTTGGTTAGATTACGATAGATTGAATTATTTCTTAGAGGTTACGATTTAATTTTGTCACGCAAAGCGAGGCGGAGACAGATCAAAGCGATAATATGCTATGTCGTTCGAAAAATATGCTATTATTCTGACATTTTTATTATCTTTTATACAGATACAAGTTAGAGAATGGTTTTTTTTTGTGATATCACAATTTTTTACAAATATCATATATATATATATATATTTCTTTCTCCCTCTGGCTCTTTGATTTTTCTCTTTCAACATTCAATGCCCAATTCCCTGCTTCTATCATTCCCTGAAATTCTCCATCCTCTCCTACTAGTCTTCGTTGCTCTCCTTTTGCCCGTATAATCCGCAAATTACTAACCTAACCTCCGCGAGCATCTTAAAGACCATGGCTTGTTCGTGGTAGATTCAAAGGAGGTAATACCCGGTCCAGACTTGGCAAAGATCCGGACGAACGAAGGGCTCTGAAAGAAGGATGAAATACTTTTCTCCTCGCTATCTGTTTCCTCGTTCATGCATCCTGCCCCCCGTCCCTCCTTTCCGTCAACGAGTCAGAGAGTCTTCCGGGATGCCTCGAGTCTCTCTTTCAACGATGCTTCTGCAAATATTTATTACGTGGAAAAGAAAAAAATGTAGAGTTTCACGATTGGTGCTTATCATTCGATTACAATAATTTAGGGATCGAAGAAAATTTAATAGATCTTGGACTCGATTGAATTTGAGCGTGAAAACGATATTTAAATTTTTTCCTTTAAATTGAGTTTCAAAGATTTTTGAAGAGTGAAATGAAACTTTAATGTTTGATCGATCGAGAAATGTACGTAATAATGCAATTGATTAGAATTGATAGATGATTTTATTATTTGGGAATAACATTTGTTATTTTCTATTGAATATATTTAACAATGAGAGATATACTGTATATAACGTATAGCCTATTTTAGGATAAATGTAATCGTTCATTGAAAATCTTATTGTTGTCTGTTATATAGGATGTTGACAGGATGTTTACAACAGTTAGAGATTGTATGTATTTTTTATGGCCTTGTATGGAAATAATGACTTTCCTATTTTGTGTCAAGGTGCACAATATAATATTAGATTGCTCAAGGTATAATAATAATATATATTGCACGTATGATAATATGCGAACATAATCTTGCACTTTATTTATAAAATGTTCGAGTGATTGCATCGATAAAAAAAAAATTATTTTATCAAATTTTAAAAGAGAATAGAAAAATATCAGATAAATGAAAGAGAATAAATTATAAATTAAAAAATGCAAAAATGATATACAATTTTATAATTTTAATAATTTAAATTTATTTGCTTTTAAAAAATAAGCTCATAAATTTAATTAGTAGCGTAAAGTATTATTATGTGTTCGAAAAGAATTTTATAAAAAGAAATATTTCCATGTGAAAAACAACGGGGGAGAGCGAAACAAAAGTGATGCAAAGAGATAAAGAGACTTTTCCAACGATAATATATCCTCTCATCTGTAATTTTTCCCGTATTTCCTTCATCAGCTTTCCTGAGATCGGTGTCCTCGTATAGTTTGCTTCATTATTCGACGATGCCTCGTAACGAAAACTTCCGTGAGAACTTTTTCATTTCGACAACCCTGTTATTTAACCGAACAAGAAGAGTGTATTAGCTTTAACAACGAGCTACATCATATTTTTTTTCTTTCTTTTTTTTTTTTTATTTCCAGCACTCGTTTAATCAGTGACTTCGATTCAAGACGATTCCTCGTTGATTAGAAGAATTCTTTGAAAATAGAGACTTATACTCTGTTGTCTTGTAATCGTGTATTTTCATCTTGGATTGACAATTATTATTTTTATAAATTTTATTCTTTATATTTTACTTATTTCTTTATATTTCTTTATATTTAACGAATTTTATTCGTTATATTTTTCACAGATATTGACAATCATCGTATATATGTCTTTTATCACATTGAATTTCATAATATGTAGAGAAAGAAATTTTCTTTAAATGGGATTAATAACATTTATTTATTTTGCAATTATTTTTTCTTTTATTATCGATTATTATTTATTACTATATTACTATATTTCGTTTAATCATTATTATAAAATTTAACTAATTCTAATATTCAATAATAATTAGTGATCAAATATACAAACGAGTCAATAATTAATATTAGTATAATTATACATATAATTAATTTTGATCGGATTTCGGCCATTTTGAAAATAAATATTTTACAATACACGCATGTGTAATAATTTCAGATTACTCACGATTGCATATCGAATATTTACATAATCTTATGTATACGTCAATTATCAAAAAATATCTCCAAATATATTTCACGCAAATGATTCGATTCTATCCATTTCTGTCTAATCTTACAATTATTTCGAATTAATTTCGACAATAATTTGTTCGTTTTAACATAAAAGTAACATAATACACACACACATACACACACACACACACATACACACGAAAAAAGGAACACATTTTTTCTATAAAATGAAAAAAAAAAAACATTTAATAACACGAACAACTCGTATGCTATAATGAAATTCTTTTCTGAGAAATTCTCTTTATCGAAAATTCACGCAGTCGTAACACGCATATAGGTATGGGAACGAGGACAAGCCGCAAATAAACCGCAGAAATTTATCGTGGCAAGCAACACGGTGCCTTAATCATCTGTCGCGTGGTCGTGCAACGAAGAAGTTAATTGACTTAAAGGTTGAATTACTAGGGGGTTAGTTCGCAGCTAACTACCATCAGGGGTTCGTGCCGGGCAAATTTATCTCTTCTATACGCGCGCACGTGATCTTTGTTTCCGCTTGTATTCTTACCTGTACAAATATGTTTCATTTAACACTGTGTGACCACAGTGATATGTAATACTATTTCAATAACGAATATATTCTGCAACTATATTATAATAACATTTATATGTTACGAATGAAAAAGATTTTTTCTCAAATTAAATTATTACAATTAAATTGAAAAATTAAATTATTACAATAAAGAACGAAATGAAATCAATGGAAAATTTTATCAATATCAGCATGTCAAGCGATATCTCTTTTAAGAATAATTTTCGTGGGTGGATTCCTCGAATTTCCATCCTCCGTTGCAACGGAGAGAAGAAATCGCAGCAGGCCGAAAGATGGTGAAATAAAAATTGAGGCGTGCATTAAGCCGCAGCAGGACCCGAGCAATTTCGTCTCGAGATATTCCTCAGATATTGCTACGTAAATAGATCGCATTTAGGGGCACTCAGCTCCCGGCATGAGGCCATTTCGAAACGGACGAAAAAGCCGCGGGATACAGTGCCGACATTACAAGTTTTTCCTGCCACCTCCTGGCAATCCGCGTGCACAAGAATGACACGAGGGAATAAAGGCGAGAAGAAGCCGATCGATTTTTTATTAACGGCAGAGAGAGAGAAAAAGAGAGAGGGGAAGGAGGGACGAAAGAAGGAAGGAAGGCTCCGAAGCGAGGATGACGCTAGGTGGCGGGACGGAGTAATCGAAAAATTAAGTTACTTCGACAATGTATATCGAACACTGAATCCCCGTGCTGCGACACTGCAAATCACTTATCTCCAAGTTATTGCCTGTTTCCTTTCCTCTCTTTGACGAGCAGTAAAGGAGTAGTGAAGGAAGTCGATCATTGCTCTATCATTTAGCAGAGTCTAACAGAATAATTAAAAAAAAGTATTAAATTTTTATTTCGTTTCTTTCACTCTTTACTCGGCTTTTCGCAAAGCATAACGAAACAAGTTAATATATTCGAAACAAGTTAATATATTTTCGTTCGAATTAAATTATTCAGTGGTTAAATGGACCTGTCCAAAACACGATTTTAATTTTAATCTAAACTCTCCAAGTTCTTTTCTTTCTTTTCTTTGACGATGAGTAGTGAGTAGTGAGAGGAAGTGAATCATTGCCCTATCATTTAGCATAGTCTGGCAGAGTAATTAATAGCCCTTTCTCCTGACTTTTCACAGAAATATAATGAATTGCTTCAAAAATTATCACACGTTCCAATTTAAAAATTAAACATTTATAGAAACAAATTAATATTTTCAATTTATTAATTATTCAATAATATTAAACTGACCTGTCGAAAAATTAAATAATCGAAATAACGAGATAAAATTTATACATCCATTCACAACAACTCGATTCCAAACAAAAATTCATTTCCACGGCAAACTTATTCCCTCTGTGTGTCCTTCTGCGTTGAAACCTCACAACGAGCGTTTCCAGTTCCTTTACCCGTTCCCCGGTAGAGGTATCAACGCTTAAAATTATCATGCAACATAATTACCTCAAAGGACACGAGGTTAAAACGCGTTAAAACACTCTGACGGCGGCGAGCAAAGTCACGATGGCCCTTTTAATTTCTCCGGCTCAGCAAATTTTCCATCCGCTCTAACCTCTCCTTCTCTCTCTCTCTCTCTCTCTCTCTCTCTCTCTCTCTCGCTC
>NW_006263473.1:406536-407254 GCF_000469605.1 Apis dorsata
TGTTAACCCTCTTTCCAGAAAGAGAGAGATAAAGATAGAAAGAGAAAGAAAGATGGTTTCGCTAGCACGCGAGTAAAGAGAAAAAAAGAGAGAGAGAAAAAAAGCGGAGAGGGATCGTAACCACGAAATGGAAGTCTCCTTCCGTGAGTTTAATTAGAGCGTGCCGAAATATCGGCGCGGATCGGGCATCCATGCAAGATGATTGCAATCGATCGCGGTTGTGACGCATGGCGTGGTACACGGATAGATTTTCAGATTCGGGGAAAAATGAAGCGCAGCCCGCGTGAAAACGATTTGTCGGGGGCAGATCGACTTATTTTTTGGTTAGGAACTATCCATCGCACGGATTATTTGTCGACTATTTCCGATCGATACAGAAAATGTTTCGTATGGTCGATTCGTCGAAACTTTTGTTGAAAATGTACACCGCGTTGATATATATGTATATATATCATTTAAACCTTCGAATCCTTCAAATTGTACGTATTTATTATTATTATTCGAATTATTCATATTTTTCATAGTTTTATACCCGCAGTTCGTATCCATTTCGATATAATCTATGTATTCGAAATACATACGTTTTCCACGTTTCTCTCTGTAAACATTGTAAATTTCCGCCGGAATATTAAACGTTAATAGAGATAAATGCATGAAATGCGTGAATAGATATGTATATATATATATATATATATATATATATATATAACGTTATTGA
>NW_006263473.1:407433-413064 GCF_000469605.1 Apis dorsata
CAAAGGTTTTGTTAATTTAAACGAAGCTTGCGCGTAACAATTGTCACTCTGGTACCGTATTGCGTCCAGTGTGGGTGAAATGTTTACGATTTTATCGGTAGATTCGTTCGTCGTGAATGATAAATGTTTATGGTTGATTGCGGGACGGGCAACGCGAATGAACGAATGAATTTGACGAGCTTGTCTAACCTAAAATGAACGAGCCATGCCCAGTGTGTTTGTTAGAGATGGTATATATCCGTTGAAAACATGGAATTTTTCAAGAACATATACATATGTATATATAAAGGAAATTAAAATTTATATTTGATAAGTTTATTTTATTTTGTTGTTTCACAATTTTACAATATGTAAAAGTCGGAAAATTTGATTTTCAATATTGAAAGGAAAAGATTGCCTACTGTCAGATACAAACTGTAAAACTATAAAAATTATTCGAATTTTACAATTGATATGGAAATCAATCTTATACGATATTTGTTATATGCTAGTTTATAATATTGCTTAATAATAAATTGTATAATAGCTATTCGACATTAAGAAATTGCAAGTGATGCATCGTATTTGTTCACATTAATATTTATCCATTTTACTTGCTTGTCTATGACTGTCTTAATCCATTTGTCTGATACCGACCTCTACCGAAATCTATTTGTCAGACGACAGTCTTAATCTACTTGTCTGATCATGATTACCTTATTCCGCTTATCCGATCATGACTGTCTCTCATTCTACTTGTCTGACTACAAACCCCTAATTCTACTTGACTGCCTGTGATTACCTTACTCTGATTAATTTGATCATGATTGTCTAATTCTATACATTTCACTATGATTGCATTGCTCTAATTGACTCACTATTGACTATTAAACATCAAGATCAAGTGCATATATACATTTGTAATTATACAAGATAAAAAGAAAAGGGATAAATATTTACAGATACTTTCAGTCCTGCCACTCTTTTTTTTCTGAATTTTCATTTGATTTTATCCACATTTTTATCTGAACAATAATTTCATTATTATTTATTTTACATTAAAGTATTAAGAGCCATATTATGTGCTCTTTGAATTGATTTAACTGTTATTTTGCCACTTTTATTATCCAAAGTTTTAGCTTAATAATATAATTTTTTTAATATTATTTACTAAGAATATATTTTACTCTTATAATTTTATTTTTTCGATCATCTATTTACATGTGAAATATTTTAAAACGCTTTTTAAAATTGTATACGAGTCGATAATTATTTAAATATTAAATACGAAGATACACGAAGCGGCTAGCAATTACGCAAGGTATTACATGTAATTTATATACATAATATAAATGTGCATAATTAGTACCGAATATTCTCGTTCAATGTCGAAAATCATCGTGCGATTTTTAGGATGATATTTATTATTTAGGTCATAATATTGAGCGGTTTTACATAGTAGATATCAATCAACTATTATTAAATATTATCAAAATGTTTACACAATATTTATTTTATTTGATTCGAATTAAAATGTACGAATATGGACTTTTTAAAAAAAAGACAGAATATCATTTAATTGCTTTTGCAATTAGAGAATATAAAATTGAAATATCCAAAGATTGTTTGACGAGTCTTGTTATTAATCTTAAAAAAAAAATCTTTCGTTCTTATTTCAATTCAATTTGAAAATATCTCGCAACTTTGGAACAGTTCAATATGAACGATTAAAGAAGAACATCTGAAATATCCCCTCTCTTCCTCTTCCTTTATTTCTTACCTCTAAACTTTAACAACTTATTATCATGATATATTTTTTTATTAATATTTATTAATTTTTTTCACGTACAATTTATAATCAGACTCGTTCCATTTCTCCAATTATCGAAATTTGATTATATCTTCTATATACCTATCAAAAAATCTTCAATACCGAATAAATCACCATATCATCTAAAAAAATCACAGAGCTCCTTCAACGTATAAATCGATCGTTTTCATATCAATTCATACGAGATCGCGTATTCAAGCGATCTTCTGCACTACATACGTCGTATTTAAATAATAAATTCAAGTATAAATCAAGATCTTATACCATGATTAATTCAACTTTAACGAGGTGGATAATTAGAATGTGTATCGACGAATTATTTTAATGTAATAATAATGATCGAAATAATTAGCTTATCTGAGGCTAATTATCGAGCATGGCGCGTGTAGCTTCTAGCAAGCGGGCTATTCCCCCTCTTGAATGATAATGCATTGAAATTTGAGGCGGGTACGGTTTTAACTCCATTATTAATTCGGTTGGGGGCCGAAGTGTGCGCGCCTTGTTGTCACACACAACTTCGTAATTATTATCGATACAAAAATTAAATTAAATTCTTCTGGAATCAAGATTTTAAAAATAGATGAGTGTCAGTTGTGGAATTTTCATCCTCGTGGAAATTCTTTCGTCATGCGGGAATGGAACTGTATACGCAGGATTAAAATTTCAATCCAATAAAATTCGAATCAAATCGATTAGATTAGAGATAGAGTTGTTTCGAACTATTCGAACAGGCATTCTCAAACAAACTGTTCTTCCCTTCTTTTTTTTTTTTTCGATGCGTGTTATAAAAATATATTAGAATTTCAAATTGGAAAAGAGAGATATTTCTCACAATATTGGAATCCTTTATTTTATTTGAACCTCTGTTTTTAATTCTTGATTGATTTCAATTTTATCACATTTTGAAATTTTAATCCTAAATATATAGTTTCATCGAGAATAATTCTTATATGAATGCAATAATTAAACAGTTTTATTTAAGAATCACAAATATCACAAAAATTTATAAAAATTATAAATTATTAAACTTATATAATATATATAATTATATAATTATTAAAGTAACATATTAAACTCGTCCATTTATTCTCTTAGGACTTTCAACTTAATGTAATTGTCGAGTAAATAAACAAAATATGGTATATACAATACGATCTTCGTACTGAACACCTCTTGTGATATATTTGTTTATTTTCTTTCGATACGAACACGAACGCTGTATATCTTATATCCACCATAACAATTTCAGTCGATAAGAAACCGGCGCAGGCTGAAGGAAGCGCTCGCGTGTACGCGACTCTTTCACCGTAATTTTCCTCCGGTCGAAATTTCCCTGCAGTCCCGACGATCCGATTTTCTTACTTCACCGCTTTCACACAGACTGACCGTCCGCTCGAGCGGATATCGAAGCCTCGAGCACCCTTTGTGAGCCACCATTTCTTGCGTTCCCCGTCTCTTTCATCTATCCAGTCCGCCAGTGTGCATCTCTCTTGATAAGTCGTTGAATACGTATTTCATTGGTATAAGAATCGTTTTCATCTAGTTTTCAAACGATTCGTGTAAACAGTTGACGATTAAAAATTTTCTCATAGAAAATATACGATGATTAAGAATCATCGATTATTTTCTAATTAATTGGTATATTATTATTATATATTAATATATTAACGATACATTCGTAATTCAAATAAATTTATAATAAATGTAGAAACGAATCTATATTGGACAATAGTCCATTACGTTACTCGAATTAGCATTAAATTTTACGTGTACACTAAATATATTTCATTGGTATAAGAATCTCGTTTTTATCTATTTTTCACACGATTCGTATAAACAGTTGACGATTAAAAATTTTCTCATAGAAAATATACGATGATTAAGACTGAATCACCGATTATTTTCTAATTAATTGGTATATTATTATTATTATTGTTATTATATATTGATATATTAACGATATATTCGTAATTCAAATAAATTTGTAATAAGTGAAACGAATCTATATTGGATAATCTAGTCTGTTACGTTACTCGAATTAGTGTTATTCAAATTTCACGTGCAGGGTACGAGTTGCACGGATTCTCCGGTTACAAGTGAAAAATCTAAGTCTCGGATAGTGAGATACATAGATGGCCGCAAGGGGGGGTTAAAAGGGTCAACAGTTCGCGCGCTGACTCGAAGTAGCTAGCTGCCTCCGCCTATTGAATATTCAAAGCCGAAGTTCCCGGTGCCGGGTAATTATAACGACATTATCGTTACTTGTACCTTGGCTGCGACACGAAACCCAGTTGATATCGGCGAATTACCGGCGCACGGACTAATAACTTTGAAAATATTAGCCTGGCTGGTAGATTGGAGGATGTTACCTGGATCTCGCTTCAGAATCGTTTCAGAAATTAATTTCCTTAAGGATCACGTAGATCTAATTAGAATTCGTTTATTCAACTAACATATGAACGAAAAGTATCCACGTTATATCGATTTATATTTTTCAAATCGTTCTATGGTTTCCAATCAATCCTAAGTTGAAAAGTAATTAATTATTAAAATGCTTGATTCGTGTAATCTCGACATTAGTTATACAATGCTTCGAATAATAAATTATCGAGGCAACGTAAAATTTTTCATTAATTTCCCAAAAAAATTTTTTCGTTTAATATACTAGTTGGTTTTCTTATCCCTTCAATTTCTCAACTTAAATCTAATCCTAAATTGAAAAATAATTATTTATTAAAATGCTTGATTCGTGTAAATCTCGACATTACAATTATCCAATGTTTGGAACAATAAATTATCGAGGCAACGTAAAATTTGTCTCTAATTTTCCAAAAAAATTCGTTTGTCCAATATACCAGTTCTTACCCATTCAATTTCTCAAGTTAAATCTAATTAATCCTAAATTGAAAAATAATTATTTATTAAAATGCTTGATTCGTGTAAATCTCGATATTACAGTTATCCAATAATAATAAATTATCGAAGTAAAAATTTATTTATTCTTCTAATTTCCAAAAAAAAAAAAAAATTACAAATTTCTTGTTCAATATCACTTGGTTCTCTCATTCAACTTCTCAAGTTAAATCTAATTCTAAATTGAAGAATAATTATTAAATGTTTAATTCATGTAATCTCGACATTACAGTTATCCAATGTTTCGAATAATAAATTATCGAAACAACGATAAAATTTTTCTCTAATTTCCCTTCTAAAAAAAAAAAAAAAAAAAGAAAAAAATACTCACAAATTCCTTCTTCCAATATATAAATCTCATTACAATTATTCAATGCTTCGAATAATAAATTATCAAAGTAATATAAAATTTTTCTCTAATTTCTCAAAAAAATCCCTTCGTCCAATATATCCAGTTGATTTTCTTACCGATCCAATTTCTCGAGCTAGATCGTTCACAAATTACTTTCCATCCCTCCTCCCTCCTTCTCTCCAATACTCTCCCACACGGAAGAGGCATTGGTATAAATCGACGTGAATCCACCGCCTTTATCTCGTCACGTATACAATCTATGCTGCGAATCGTGAATAAGCGAGAAAGCGAAATCGCGTCGCGTCGCTCGCCAAAAATCAAATTACAATCCTCGCCGAGTCGGCCGGTGTCATCTGTTGCTCGCGGCCGCCGCCAACAAGTGGTGCAGGCCGAAAATTTAAGGGGTCGAGAAAACTCGGTCTGGTCCAGCTCCCCTCTCCCCTCCACGTTCCACGAGAGGAGGTTCCTCTCGACGTATACACGCATAGATGGTGGTAGTGGTGGTGGTGATGGCGGGGTCGTCTATACACACAGACGAGGTGGGATGGCTCTCACG
>NW_006263473.1:413531-417015 GCF_000469605.1 Apis dorsata
TCGATATCCTCGGCACGCCTCGTGTACCTACGTACCTCGTGGACGACGTTCTTGGAATCGTGATCAGAACGACTCTATAGGGCTCCCCGCGATGAGTTTGAAGAGATGCACGCTTCGATCGACGATGAAAACGTACAGGATTAATCTCGATTTTTTTTTAAATTCAATTTTATAATATCGTCGAAAAGATGATTCCACAGATGAAACCGTTCGTTTTTTTCTTTCAATTTCCCTCGTTCCATCGATGCGCCAATTTTTCTTTCTCCGTTTAATCTTGGTCGTCGATCAAAAAAAATATATATATATAAATATATATAAAAATATAAATAATATAAATAAATAAAAATATAAAAATATATATATAAATATATATATAAAAATATAAATAATATAAATAAATAAAAATATAAAAAAAATATATATAAATATATATAAAAATATATACATAAATCGTGTCAAACGATTGATTCAGCGTGGAGCGTAGACACCATTTTTTCTCTCCCTATGAAAAAAGAATAGGGTGAAAATGACGAAAAAAGGAAAAGAAGAAAAATAGCACGCGTGTGACGAATTGTCGAGTCGATCGATTCCGATCAAACGCGAGTATCACGCGCGGGGCGAAAAGTTTAATCGATTCGGTGATGGCTCGATCGTGGTCGCCACGATACGAGAAATCCCTAGCCCCTCCCTCCCGCGTAAAATTCTGCCGCGTTAATCATAACGTCACAAGCATCCAACCCGACAGAGACTGACAAAGCGCGTACACACGCGTCCACGCGAGCGTTTAATGAATCTCCCTTGTCCGCTCGATGTGTCCGGGCGGAACGCGAGCGTGCACGCGCGCGAGGAGAACCGGGCTNGCATCCGCTCGTTGCCCAGGCTGGGACACTTTATGAGAGATCGCGAGTATAACTATTTCGATGCTACTTGTTTTCCCTGATTTCCTGAAAAATGGAAATTTATGGAAATTCGGAAAGAGCGGGGATTTTTTTTTCTTTGCCGGAGGAAGAAGCGCGAGAAGGGGATTAAAAGTTTCGAAGTTTCGAAGTTTTTTTGTTTGGATAACTTTTTAGATTTTTTGGTTTTTCTTTTTTGATTTTGATTTACGACGACAGGTTTTGTATTTCTGGGCAAACAAACAACGGTATATAGTTACAAAATTTTTAAGATAAACTGGTATCGAAAACACGAAGAAGGATCGTTGAAAAGATACCCTTGTTGCATTGTTAACATTGTAAAATTATTTATAATTTAATAACGCTTGAAAGTAGTGTCACGAATGAAATATTTCGAAGTAATGATCAAGATTATATATATATATATATATATATATTCGTATTGAATTGTCGGATTTGGACCAGTGCCGTGTAATAAATACGCGATAAAAATGATTGCCTCCAAAGACATGTCTGGTATAGCGTTTATCGATCCAGCCCAGGATGCCCTATTATTCTGACAAATATTCATAGAGAATGTTTCAAGAATCAGGCTCGTGTCCCGTTTTAAATTTGTATCAGCGAGTTACGTAGCCACCGTTTCAGTACTTGGAAATAGATCGATTGCCACTCTGGTTAACCGGAGGATTAGAATATTTTTAATTTATTACGAAGAGAGGAGATAAAGTAAGTGCAGATTTTAATATAAAATATAATAAAAAATAATAATAAAAAAAAATATAATAAAAAAATATAATAAAATATAATAAAAATATAATAAAAAAAAATAGTAATAAAAAATATTTTCAGAGATTTTCTTTGAAATCATTTCCTAAGATTTATTATCTTCTTTCCAAAAAGATTAAAATTACGTTTAATTACATTCGAAGAAAATTGTCACATAAGTATATAACTAGGTATATTATGATTCTGCATTGCAGCTTCGATTCGATTGCATCAGAATATATTTTTCATATATGTTTCATCATCGTTGTTTTCGCGTAGCTATCGATTACGACCCCTATATATATGAAATCCTTCCAACCAATATTATAATATTCATTGTGTGCCCGATCTTTACAATTTTTAGAATAATTCACTCGTTATACTAGTATTATATATAAATTAATAATCTTTCAACTTAAAATAATCTCTTTAATTAAAAAATAGAAAATAATATTATAAATCAGCGTATCCCAGTTAATCCAAATAACAACACTGTTTATTTGCTTTAACGTCGTTGAAAATTGTGGCGAACTTCGATTAAAATCTTCAAAGAGAGAGAGGAGAGGATATTTTTAGCGATATTCAGTGGTCGAGTAAAGGACATTCTCATAACAGTGCGAAATAATCATGGACGAGGAAGTGGTTGAGATGGTATTGGTTGTTGGAAATCGGCCGTTCGAAGAATTGGAGGAAAAGGCGAGAATAGTCCAGGGACGAGGCAAGGGATCGAGATGATCAAATGAAAGGGGAGAGGGATGAAGATGGTCGCGTGAACTAGCGACGAAGGGCTGGGGGATGTTTCTGTTAGCGATGGGACCGAACGTGACTTAGATTGTATCGATATGTATTCCTTAAATCGATAATTGAATACATTGCTTCTTAATTTCTTTTTTCCTTCTTGATTTGTCATCCATTTCTTATTTTTCTTTGGATCAATAATTTAAATTTTTAAATCGATATAAATTGATAAAAATTCAATATTCAATTCAATGTTTGTTTAATGATACGTATTTGTTTAAATTATCATTTTTTTTTTTTTTGCCTTTGACAATTTAGATCAAAACTAGGTAAATTTTTCATGAAAGTACAAATACAAATATATAACATAGAAGCATCGAAATATTTCATTTTGGATTTTTTTTGTTTATAATATTCGATGCTATGTATAAGCTTCAATTTCTATAACTGTAATTTTTTTTTTAAATTTATTTTTACGAATTGCTAGAAAATACAAAAAACGATGAAAGTTTTAGTATGACGTATATATATGATAACGAATTTACATGGTAATTTATTACGCTATGTTTGCAAAATTAGAACATCATTAATTATGTAATTTTAATTTGGATTTAATTATTTATAGCTTAAAGATGAACTAATAAATTGATTGAAAATTTAACGTCTCTCTTACACGATGTATTTAACATTCTCATATTTCATAATATAAATTTGAATAATTATTTGATCGAATCTCTTTACAATTATTTTGATCAATTTTAAATTTACAATAAATATTATTACTATTAATAGAAAATCGAAAAATATTTATTTCAGGAACGGAGTATTGACACGAAAGGACAATATTAATTTACATTTATTCAAATTAAATGTTTCAACTTGATGATTAATTCTTCCAGTCGTCCCACTTTTTAATTGATTTTACTCGCGAGGCAGCAGAGTTTTCCTCGCATTTGAATACCTTCAAATCGAGGACGAATCAAGTGTTCAAACGTACGGTTACTATTTCTCTCCATACCACATTGAATTTGCAATTTGTAAAGCTCTCGTCATTGCTCCCCTCCCTCCCCTCCCCTCCCCTCCCC
>NW_006263473.1:417889-418297 GCF_000469605.1 Apis dorsata
AATATTTTCACTTGAAATAGCAAGTACATTCTTGAATTCTCGTAGATAAATGGAGATCTTTTCATTAAACCCGAACTTTTTACCTTCGTATCAATTCATCGAGGAATAAACATCGCTAAATATTTAAGATAAAAGATATTATGGAAAAATTTGAACTGAAATTTCGCTATATATATAAAACATATCGTTATTACGTAATAATTACATTTACAAATATCACACGACTACGAATATTTGATTTTCAATTTATAATTGAAAAATCCCATTAAAAATTATAAATTATAAATATTCGTATTAACTCGCGATTAAAAATCATCGACCACGACGAAATCCCCCAACCAACGATCAAAAAACGATGAAAAATTGCGACCAGCTCCCGGATCGGGCCCATCACTATCCCACGGCGAG
>NW_006263473.1:418545-427030 GCF_000469605.1 Apis dorsata
GAGGGAGAGGCAGGCAGAAATCGCACGCGCAAGCGCCATTTCGCAAACATGGCCAGCCATCTTGCGATGCGTAGGGTTCGAACGTGGCGTGGTAGGGGTTGGAATATAACCGTTCTTAGTATCGAACTGCGCTTCAGTACCTACGGAGACAGAGACAGGCATACGACGTCCTTTTAACACCTCCGCAAAATACGCGTTTCTTAATTTTTCCTCTTTTTATAACCTATCGGAATATTTTGAGAAATTTCCTTTCTTCTTCTTCTTTTTTATTTTTTTTTTTTACTTAAAAATATTTTTTAGTTTTAAATTTTCCTTGATTTTTTCTTTTATTTTTTCTTTTTTTCTTTTTTCTTTTTTCTTCCATTCGAAAGTTCCGTTCAAGTTTAACGAAGTTTGTACGGCCACGCGTGTAAATTGATCGCGCCAGTTGCGAGTCGGTGTGAAAATGAAACGATGTACATCGCGATCGACGTCTTGAAGGAAATGGAATATATCTTTCTTCGAAGTTTTTTACGATCTCTTTGTTCCTCACTTCTTTTTTCTCTCCATCTCTTGGTCAGCCTATTTCTCTCGAATTCTCTTGTTCTCGATGATCTTTCGATCGGATACGAATCCTCGGTACGTCGCGTGATTAGAAGTCGTTGGTACACTTTGTGAGAAACGTCGTTTCGAAGCTTTTGGATCGTTTGCGTGCTCTTCGATCGAGCCTCTTTGTCTTTCCAGCTGTCTTCTCGAAAGCCACGTTTTCCCAATTCTTCGGAACTTTGGAAATTATTACTCGATTTAACGAAATGAAAATTGTTGATCGATATTTAGTGATTTACAGTAAAAAATTTTCTCTTGTTCGAACGGAAAGTTTTTGTACAAGTTCTGGATAAATTTATTATGAAGTTTTAAAATGGTTTCTTTCATTTGAAATTAATTTAAAAATTTTCTTAATAGAATTGACTCGCTCGTTGTAAGTTTTCAAAATTAATTCGAGCAAAGTTGGTTAAAAAGAAACTGAACTGAAATCTCGATTTCTTTCGTTCAATTTAAAATTTCGAGAAATTTTCACAAGAGAATTGAAATAGAATTCATCCATATTAATTCTTTAATTAAAAAAAGACTTGAATATCGATTTGAAAATTCCTTATTGCTAAATTTTTCAAAAGAATTTTTGAAAAGAGATCTAAAGTAAGTTTTCTAAATAAAACATTTTCTCAATTAAATAGAATTTGAATTGATTTTGAAAAATTTTAAAAAATGATTCTCGTAATTCTCTCGAAGAACTCGAATCAATCGATCTCTTCTTCCAAAAATATCGTTTCTAATTACAAAAATTTTTGGATACCGGTGTGACTGGTTATTTGTTAAAAGCGTGCGCTAAAAACCGGGTCATCCACTTCTCGCGAAAAATCGATACGAAATGTGGGAATACAGTTCTCGGTCTGACCATTGGTTGACTCGTTTCACTTAGTGCGTGATGGACAAGGCATGTCTCGTCTTCGATCGTTGTGATTCACGTCGTTAATCATCGGTTGCTCCACTTTATCATTAGAAAATTTCAACTAGAGATCTAATTAAATAGTTCATCGAAGAGGAAAAAGAAATTTGAAGTTGGAAAGAAACTTTTAAAGGGCGATCTTAATTACTTAATTCTTCTTAATGAAAAGTAGAATACTTTTAAAAGTATTTCTAAAAATTGTGAAAAGAAAATTTTACTTTTTCTTTTTTCTCTTTAATATTTTCATTTTCTTTGTAACAATTTCACTGTAATTAAATTAATTAAATTAAAAGTATCTAAAATTGTTTCATTCGATTCTATTTATTAAAATTCTAAATACCAAATATCAATGTTAATAATATTCAATTTTTTTTTTTATATATTATTGCTTTCATTAAAGATAGAATTTCTTCGAAAAATCGATCCGTTACGGATTTAATTAGGTACATATATATGATAATAAGATAATAAAGCAAAGTGCAGAATCCAGGTGTATCTGTTTGATCGAGAAATTTCAATGTGACACAATTCGTGGTTTAGGCGACGTTCTCTACCTGTTGCACGCTGCTTTCATAGGAAATTGCCTTACCGACATATTGAACATTGTCATTCCTGTCTATGGACAAGCAACCTTGTGCAGAAATCCTATCACTGTAGGATTACAACGCCACCTTTTTTCCCCTCCCCCCTCTTCCCTCCTTTATCATTATCGGCCTCGCATATGTATGATAAAGCATACTCATTGCTCTCATTTTTATACGTATTTGCACCCGCCATAGTGCAATTTATCATCGTACCCTTCGTTTTAAAGATTATTAGTGTGATGATATTGTTCCAACGAGCAATCATTTAGTTGTAAACGTGATACATGGAAAATATTTGAGATCCTGGAAAATGGTCTTTACAGTCCCTCTTCTCGATTATTTATCTTTTAGAAGTTTAAAAATTGTGATTCTAGAAGTAGAAAAAATTGTATATTTTTTTATTCTATCTAGTGTGAAATTATTCTACGTTTGAATTATTATATAAACGTGGAAAATAAAAATGCATATGTTGAGATCTTGAAAAGGGGTCGCTATTGGTTCTTCTCGATCGATTTCTATTTTTCCAAGAGTTTTTTTTTTTTTTTTCTTTTGGAAAGGAAAATTAGATCGCAAAGAAATTCTGAGGAATATTCGTGGAATTAATTTTCTTCTAGTCTGTGTGGTCTAAAAAAAAAAAAAAAAGAGAAATAGGAATTATTTTGATCAGAAAAGTTATGGAAATGGTGCAACGAAGTCAACAAATTTTCATCCTTCTAATTCTACCTCTTGATTACTTTCGTCGAAGCAAAGAAAAATCTCACGATTTGCCCAACATCTTAATTAAGAGGGAACTATTCATCCATTAGAAATCTCAGGGCGTAATATCAGAATTGATATAATTCCCGACTTCCTTTCATTTTATCCTTTGATTATTTTCATCGAAAATTGAAGTGGTCCTAATAATATACTGAATGTTGTAATCGAAAAAACCTAAAATCCAAGGATCAAATTTTCTAATTTTCTTAATTTTCTCGATTATATTTCAACCAGATAGTCGAAGAAACGAAACTCAGCTATTCGAAATCGAAATACATATTTTTCTCTCGTTCCATTTCTTCTTATAATTCTTTTTTACTGAAAAAAAGAAGAGATCAAAATTAATATATTAATATACAACGAACTTTGACGTTAAAAAAAATATTCGCTTTTCAAAAGACGTTCACACATCTTGTTGTTTCATACGTTTCGTTCTAATATGAACGCGCATCGCGTCAGGGAAATTAATTCTGCTTCGTAGAAGGATACTAAGTGTCTACCTGTTGCACCACGCTGTCAGACGAAGTGGTCTCGATCGTTTTTCGAGAATCGCGAAAGTGAAGGGAGAAATAGGCAGAAAGATAGAGAAAGAAAAGGAAAGAAGAGAGAGAAAGAGAAAGAAAAAGAGAAAGAGGGAGAAAGAGAGAAAGAGAGAGAGAGCACTTGGCGAATGAAAAATTTTACGCGTCTACGCGTAGGAAGAAACCTACTGGTACGTCGCTGCCTTCGCAACTTGTTGCTGGTCGCTCAGAGATCTCTCCACTTCTCGATTTCCGGTGACGCCTCTTGCACACAGGTATGCGATTAATTTTGAAGAAGAATTTTGCATCCATCCGCGAGATACGTTCCAGAGATAAGCATGACAAAGGCGTAAAGACATTTTTCAAATTTTTGTGGTGATGTGGTTTCTGTGATTAATTGCTGTCTTTTTGCAATTCTTTTGAAAGCAATGTTTCGATCGTTTGAATGTTTTAATATTTTCTTAAAAAAAAGAAAAGAAATTTATTATATTTATTATTTTCTATTTCTATATTCATAACCTCAAATTTATTGTACATAAATTATATAATTTCATTACTTATACAAATTTATGTACTTTAGCAATTTCTTCAAACACTTTTTTCTATAATTCTTCTCATCAACGCCTTTTCTACTCGTCTCTATTCTCTGATCTACATTTAATTATGCGCAAAGATACCGTAAATCCTTCCAGTTAAATTTTCTTCTTATATATATTAGCTTGTCTTAAAATTAATTCCTTTTTAATTACGTACACCAAGACATCTCATCTTACGACCACGGTTTATCGATATTCCTTTGAAGAAAATAAAAAAGAGAGAAAGAAGAAAAAAAGGAATTCACTCGGCCATCGTTTCAATCCCTTCGAGCCTGTTTCATTCAGAAAGCTCATCTCCTTTGTCCAGGAATATTTCGTTTCTTTCATTTCTTTCTTGTCTCTACCGATTTTCGATATCTCTCGAATTATCGACTCTCTTGTTGGATGGCTGAAAGGTCAATGTAATTTCCAAATACAACAATTTGGATAATATTTCAATTAGTGATATTTTCCATTTGTGAATTTACTATTTCATCATTATAATTGACAAATAATTTATCTTGTTGACAATTTTATTAATTTTGTGTTCCAAATGATTATGTAATAAAAGTTATTTTACAGTGCATTTAGCCATTAAATTTTGAAACATTTTACATGTTTGTGAAATCAATCGTTTTATGTGCAATAACGTAATAGATACTCGAATTCTAAACGTGAATTTTGATTATCTGATTGAAAATTATCATGAAATAAATTCATATTACGTAATTGCTACAGAATGCAAGCAATAATTACTTTAATCATTTAATTAAATGTGTTTAGAATAATAAAATTCTCTTTCATTATAAAAAATACTCACAATTAATAAATATAAATATTTCGTGTAATAAATATCTATAAAAATATATATAAAAAGAAACAATTAAGAATAATAAAGAACTCTGAAAAGTTTACATTAGATAGAATGAGACAGAGACAGCTTTATCTTCTGTACACCGCCACAACGCGGCGCAACGTGTCATTCTATCTCCATCTCGCTCCATCTAACGCAATCTTAATTCACTTATATCTTAATAAATAAATAAGCCTCGACCAACATCTTTATATCAATTTTTACTTTTGTTTTGGCTTGCACAAACATATTTCACGAATAATACAATATTTTGTATTTAATTTCTCCATCTTTAAAATATTAACCTTTAAAAATATACGAAAAAAGATTGGCTCATTAACAAAATCGAGTATGATTTCTGGATAAAGGATAAACTATTCCAAACTGTTGGCCGACGAATATCGCACGTTTTCACGATACTTCACCACGTCCTTCTCCATCGAACACCGCGAGAGGAATTCGTTCGTTCGAGAAACGCGACAAAGGGACGATGAGGAGAGACGAAGAGGAGGAGTCGGGAAAAATTCGAAATATCCGTCTCGTTGAGTTATGCCCGGACAGGGCAGGGACTCACCTGTTGCTTGTTAATTCGTCGCCAGGGAAGGAGGGTCGAAGGGTGTGTTGGGAAAGAGGGTTGGAAAAAAGAGAGGGATCCGTTCTCCTTTTTTCGTGCAACATTTAAACAATTCTCTTCGACACGCGGCATACGCGAACCTGTTGCGTCGTTAATTTAATGAAAAATTCAGGCTCAACTCGAGCGCCGACCTGGAATTTCATGGAGGAGGACGTGTGGAGGACGTCTTCAGGAATGTCTCGCGCTTTACTCACCTCGAACCAAGCCTTCTTTGTGAAACGCGTTTCGTGAAATGAACCCTGAATAAGGAAGAGCTTGCACTGACATCTTGAGTGTCTCTCGACGATTTTAATTTCGAATGATTTTTACACTTTTATCATTAATCGTTGAGCTCTAATTTGGATAAAAATTGAAAGATTGAATCATGAATAAGAAAAAATTCGAAAACGTGACATCGAACAATTGTTACAATTAAATTTTTCTTAATTGTAGGTGCTGTGGGAAAAGAATTTTCATCGTATCCGTAACACTCACTCTTAGATGATTGATCGTTTAATATTGTGATATTTTGTGAACGAAACTTACCTTTGGATACCAGTTACGCAATTACGGTGAGTCAATCACAATTTTAACCTATAATTATACCATAACTATCCATTATTAATTTTAAGTTATAAGATATAATAATATTTCACACATAATTATGTTGCATCATTTAAATGAAATGTAGTAATTATCCTGAATTGTTTACCGTTTGAAATACGAATGATATTCGTATAAAATTATTCGATATGTATAAACTTTTACCACTTCAAGCAACATCTTTAATCAAAAATCTTTTTTCGTTACTTGCTACGAATAAAACAACAATGTATCGACTTTGTTAGACGAGATTCTAACCAAATTGAAAAGCATGCCCGATTTTATCCGAAGTCAGGTCGGTAGGCAGTGTACCGAGCCACCGCAGGAATTTAATTTAACGAGCAATTTTTTCTCCATCGACTTCAGCAACCAGGAGAATAAAGTTTCGAGAAGAAAAGGCTCGCCAGAGGCATCCGTGTCGCTATCGATCGGTGTGCCGTTTTCGCGTTACGTTCCTCCACTTCCGGTCGATCTTCACGCTGTTGTCCGATGATATTGCTGAAATTAATTGCTCCGTGGTTTATTTTTCTCTCCTTCTTCTTTTTTTCTTTTTTTTTTTTTCTTTTCGAAATTCATTCACTTCGATAACACGAAGATAATATTCCGTTATTGAAACGAAAAAAGGTTGGGTATGACTATCAATGAAGTCATTTTCTATAATGTAAATTAAATTTTTACAATATATATAATTTGTGCTTATGAATATTTCATAATGGATAGGTTTAATCGATAATTTAAATCTCAATCTCGATAAAGTTTAATCAATTATAATTTCCGATCTGTCTCAAATATTTCCACAATTCGAACGTCATACGAATCAGAAGATTCTCCTTCGTAAACGCTGTTAATCTCAAATCGATACGATTTCTCGTTCTCGAGATATCGTCGTTCAAGTCGAGGTATAATTTTGAACGTTCCGCTATCCGGCTGTCCTCGTCGCGCGCTCTCGGTCCTCTCGCTTGCGCTCACTCACCTGACCTATCCTAAACACAGATGGCATAACTAGTCAGAGAGTGAGCGCGCTGACTCACACCTTTTTCCTATTCTTGCGAGCAACGTAACACGTAAGTAAATAGCTCCTGAAAGGAAAAGTAGGTCACGGTGTATCCTCGAATTTCAGCCGCCATCTTGCCATCTCGCGCATTCATAACATGCTCGTATCTCGAAAGTGAATTGAACTATCGATGATGGAACAATATCATATATCGTCAAATAAAAATGCATAAACATTAATTCTGATCGTACAACTGTCTTGGAAAACAACTATTGTTCCCGAATCGATTAATTATTTTACACGTACACAATGTTCCATTATCTAGCTCGGCTCGGAGATTTAGATTTACCCGGGCAAGGTCTCGCGGCAAACGGTGTCAAACGAAGAGCGATAAAGCTTTATTTACGAGGTTCATGATAGCGGAGTCCATTCTGCAGCACATCGTATACGAGAAAACGATTAAGGATGCGCTTTAAGTCGGCCGTCTCCTGGCCGTTTTAATGAACCACCATCCCGGAATTCATTAGGCGATTGTCTAATTAAGTTAATCGACTCGGGCTCGTCTTGCCGTCATAAAAGTCGCGTTGCGCGCCCCGACACCGACGCCAGACACGTTTTCGCCACCGAAATTGTTGCTTTACCGTGGCCTAATGGCGATTCAAGTTATGGCCCAGTTTATTCAATGGCGGATGAGAAGGATTACGAGATTGCTCGGATATATTCTACGTCCTTTATTCCTTTCTCTTTTTTTCGCGTTAGACTTGATAATTCGAAATGTTGGATCTTGTTGAATTAAAGAATATTTTTATCGCTTTCATAAAAGAATATTAACGTCAGAAATTATTTAATATTTTTTTCAAACGAAATGAAACAATGATAATAAAGTAATTGAAATAACTTGTTATATTTAACATTGATATTTTCGTCTCTGTTTCGAATAAAGTGTGTCCAAGTCCAACAATAAAAAACTGTAATCCTTGCCAGGAGCTATTCGATATTATGAGGGATACTTCGAGAGTGGTTTGTCACTTGAAGAGATTTCAACAATAAGGAGGGCAGCTCCACTTTCTGGCAATCGTTTAAAAATCGATTCCTTTTCCAAACCAATGCCATAAATTCATAGTCAATTCATAATTGGGATGAAACAGATTGAAATTCTATTGATTGAATCAAACATCTAATATTAAATTTTTTCGAAATCATTTCGTATTTAAATTATCAAAATTTCAATTCGTTCCATTTAATCGACCGATTCTCCCCGCATGTTATATTAAATTATATTAAATCGTATTTCGACAATACGTAATGGTCATTATCAATCGTCAAAATAATCATTACATTTCCGTACACGATCGGATCAAGTGGCTCGAACCCACACAACCAGGGGAATCGATGGCCAAAAATCCACTCGAATCATCAAATGAAATCGAGAATCCCATCCCCTCCTCCGCCAACCCCTTGCCACAGAGCATTACCACTAATAAGCCCCCACGAGCGGAT
>NW_006263473.1:427248-428845 GCF_000469605.1 Apis dorsata
GGCCCGAAACGGGTCATAAATCCGCGGCCTATTACCCACCACGTGGTTCGCGGTTATTCGAGTTCAAGCGATCGTTCCTAATTATATGTCGCGTTTAATTGGGAACTTTTAATTAAAAGTGGCCGCGGCACCGAGAATCGAAACGACAAAACACACGGCCCATTAGGCGAATCTCGATTCGAATAATAAGGGGGAATGCGGATACGGAGAAAAAGCGTATATATAGGGTGCTCCAATTTTTTTTTCTTTTACATTTTATAGTTTATTGTATGCTGATATAAAAATATACGAATCTCTCTCTCTCTCTCTCTCTCTTTATCTATCTATCTATCTATCTCTATCTATCTATTTATCTATCTATCTATCTATCTCTTCTTAAATGTTCATTTATTAATATACTTTTCCCAAAATTGTGGGTATTGTTGTCTCCTATTTTTCAATGTTTTCGTAATTGGCTTGAAACCAGTTGATGAGGAAAATTTAATAATTAAAGTGCTCCAATTTTTTTTTCTTTTACATTTTATAGTTTATTGTATGCTGATATAAAAATATATGAATCTCTCTCTCTCTCTCTCTCTATCTATCTATCTATCTATCTCTATCTATCTATTTATCTCTTTTTAAATGTTCATTTATTAATATACTTTTCCCAAAATTATGGGTATTGTCTCCTATTTTTCAATGTTTTCGTAATTGGCCTGAAACCAGTTGATGAGGAAAATTTAATAGTTGAAGTTACGAGTAAAGTTACTATTCGTAACAATCGCGAATCATTGTAGTGCCAAAACGGTAACAATAATTTTAATTGTTTAAAGTAAACTTTTTTGGAAATTTTTTCAACTAGATTAATGTAATCTATAACTCTGATCGAAAGAATCAAATTTTATTTAGTATTTCGAATAAAATCGCCCTAAGAAGGAAAGCAAATAAATAAACGTAGTTCTAATGGAACGGAGCGATCTCATCTCATCGAATGACAAAATGTGCCCTTTGTCATTTCTCTCCGTACTTACACTAATATAATCCATCGACTTGGAAAACCGATTTCTTCGATTCCATCTTCTTATCCCAATGATAATCACCAATCCTTATTCGTCCGCTAAACAACGAAATATCTGGCTTTAATTCCATCTGTGGAAACGGTTTCCTCCGTTTATTTATTCTTTTATTTTTTTTTTTTATTTCTCTTCGTCTTTCTCGTTTTCGAAAGCCGAAACCGATCGTCAACAATCGGTTCGATTGCACACACGATGCGTAAGGGTGTAAAGGATACGGGCGCGCGATATTTCGTCGCGAGAATAATCCCAAAACCTCCCCCCTCCCTTCCCCGTGGACGTCACTTTCCATTTGCACGTACGGAATTAGCGAACCGCACCGACGAAACGCATCAATCGGGAGGATCAGAGTCGGATAATTTGTCGCGCCTCTATCCTCCTATCCTCGAGCCTATCGCGGACAAATGGTGAGATGCGAGAGGGCTTGGGTATATACGCTTGGAATAAAAGGCTTTAAAAGGGAGAAGCTACCTTTCGATGGGGTTAGAGGTGGTTTTTTTTCCTTTTTCCTTTTTTTTTTTTTTTTTTTTTTTTTTTTTTTT
>NW_006263473.1:429062-433820 GCF_000469605.1 Apis dorsata
TGGCGAGAGGCGGGATGTGCGAACGCGTTGAATATGTATTAAAACATGGCAGATGAAACGTTAACTAAAACATGAGACACAGGTTCGAACCGGTGTCTCTACGCTACGATGAAATTCCAAACAGGCTTTCGCGTGTGTACACTGGTGGAAGGAAAATTTAGTTCATGTTGAATTTAGGGTACGACATTGAATTCTCATGGTCTTGTCGCTGATGGGTATTAAAGTAGCGTTGTAGTTCCTCCTGTAGTAGCGAATTTAATCAGGGAATCGGTATTTAATTTTCTTCTTAATCGATATTAATCGAATCTTTCGTAATTCGTTAAAGCGTTGAGCTCTTGAGAATTGGTAAATAAATTTCATCAAATTAAAAAGAACTTGTCCATTTTTGTCCATGTTAAAAATAATGTTGCAGGTCATAATTATTGAAAAGTGTAACTTATGTATTTCATGGCAATTCATGTCAAATGGAAAGAGAGAGAGAAAGAGAGAGAGAACATATTTTTAGTGGACAGATACTACTTGCTCTCTCAAATTTAATTTTATTTAATTTTCTTCTTAATCGATATTAATCGAATCTTTTGTAATTAAAGTGTTAAAGTGTTGAGCTTTTGAGAATTGGTAAATAAATTTCATCAAATTAAAAAAAACTTGTCCAAAGTAACGTTGCATGTCATTATTGTTGAAAAGTGTAACTTATATATTTCACGGTAATTTATAAAGCGGAAAGAGAGAGAGAGAGAAAGAGAAAAACGTATTTTCAATGGACAGATACTAGTTGCTCTTGTAGCGAATTTAATTAGGGAATCGATACTTAATTTTCTTTCTTCTTAATCGATACTAACCAAATCTTTCGTATTTCGTAAATTAAAACGTTGAGCTTTTGAGAATTGTTAAATAAATTTTATCAAATTAAAAAAACTTATCCAAAACGACATTGCACATCGTAATTGTTGAAGCATATTTCGCGGCAACTTATATCAAGCGAAAAGAGAGAAAGAAAGAGAGAGAAAGAGAGAGAAAAAGAAATTATTACTTTCAATAGAGTGATACTAGTTGCGAATTTAATCAGGGAATCGATACTTAATTTTTTTTTGTAATTTGTTAAAACGTTGAGCTCTCGATAATTTGTTGTTGGTTGTTGAATAAATTTTATCAAATTAAAAAAACTTGTCCAAAACAACGTTGCACGTTGTAATTGTTGAAGGAAAAGCATATTTCATGACAACTTATGAAAGAGAGAGAGAAAGAGAAAAAAGAAAAAGAAATTGGAAATTAGTATTTTCAATGGACCGATACTAGTTGTTCCTGTAGCGAATTTAATTGGTACTTAATTTTCTTTCGTGATTTGTTAAAACGTTGAGCTCTCGACAATTTGTTGCTTGTTAAATAAATTTTAAAATTAAAAAAAATTTCAAATGGAAAAAACTTGTCCAAAACGACGTTGCACGTCGTAATTGTTGAAGGAAAAGCGTATTTCGCGGCAACTTATGTCAAGCGGAAAGAGAGAGAGAGAAAGAGAAAAAAAAGGGAAAAAGAAATTGGAAACGTATTTTCAATGGTACCGATGAAGGACCGATACTCGTGAAACGAAAACCGCAACGAAATGCAGCGATGTGCACGCGAGTAAACCGCATCCGGCTAATTTATCGGTCCGTACCCTCCTTCCCCTCGATGTCATGGCGGTGAACAGGAATGGAGGTCGAAGAACGCGATTATATAGGTTCGGGTATTTAAATGGAAACTTCTACGTTTATACAGAGAACATCTATTTATGATATTCCTCTTAACCAAGGGGGAGGGGGTGGTTATCGGGCAAAAAATGCTCGCGGAGACTGGGTATTATGATAATATTCCATAGAATTGGCCGGATTGATATTTTGGTTGAATGGAAAGTTCCAGCGCGATAACGTTCAACGTTGTAATTTATTGCTTTCTGCTTTGGAAATTTTTTCGAAGAAATGAAGAAAAAAAAAAAAGAAAGAAAGATTTCGATTATGCGAATTAAAGTTGGGAAGATGATGTTCGAATGAGAATCGAGAAAACGGTTGATTTAAATTTGAACGAACAAGGAGGGAGGGGGAAATAAGTGATATATATCTTTGATTTAAGAAATTTAGTAGATTAGGAAATTGTTAAGAAATTACATGCATATTTCACGATTAAATTTATCGTTGAGTACGTAATAAATTTTAGAATAATGATGGAATTTTAACAATTTTCGAGTATCGGCTAAGTTAATAGCACGATAGTTATAGTCAAGTTGATTATGATTTTCGAGCTATAATTAAAGTAACGAAGCACTCTTTGGAAGCATTATATTTTAGTAGAGTGTACTGTTTATTAAGAGTATTAAAAGTTGCAAATTAATTGCTAGCAATTTGCCAAGCAGCATATTAACGAGAAAAACTTTTTTCTTTTTTTTTTTTTTTTTTAAAAATCTAAGAGAAAAGAAGAGATCTAAGAGATTGAAATAACATGTTTACATGAAACAGATTCGTACACGAAACAGATCTTTTCATTTCTTTCAATTTAAAATTTTCTATTCAATTTTGTTGGATAAAAATCAATAATAATTTTTCCAATTCTCTTCGAATAATAATTTTGTTTCTAAAAAAAATTAATCATTTTTGCAAATGATTAATTATATTACTTTTTATTATTTTCGTTAAAGATAAAATAAAAAGAAAAACAAAATTTAAAATCCTTCATCTTTTTCAATATAAAGATCTCTTGAATAAAGATTTTCAATTAACCGATTTCTTCCTCGATGTAAAATTGTTTCGATACACTTTGAGCGTCCTTAAAGGTACTCGTGTGAGCTTTATTGCTAGTATCACATTGTTTATCGACGTCCTTCCCTCAGGATACGACGTACAAAGCCCTCTCTTACGAAAACAAATCAAGCACGATGAAGCATGGTGTATCCGTGGCGAATACATCTCGTTGCGTTATAGGGTTATAATACAAGCTGATGTGATTGTCCCTTTCCCTTACTGGCTACTCGCAATGACAAGTTTATTTTACAAACAATTATCTGTCTTAATTATCCAAATTATTTGTACATCAAATTTCTCATCAACTCCAACCATTTAATTATATGACGATAATTCTTTCAACATTCTTACTTACTTATTCATCAAAATGTTACATTTCGTAAAAATATCTTCCAAATGTGTTTCAACCTGAAGAAGAAGAAAAGAAGAAACAACTTTACCATTATTTTGCCATTTTCTAAGATTAATCATCAAACGTTAAACGTATACTAACGGGCATAGAAATAACATTGATAATAGTTGATTTGTAATTCCCGATATTGATTCAGATAATAGACGAAGCTACTCAAACGTCAATTTCCATTTGCCTGGTTAAAATTAGCCACGTTTCGCGAAACCGCGTGAAACGCATCAATCGGCAAACGAAACGCATCGAATCGCCCTTCTCTCCCTCTTTCTCTCTCTCTCTCGTTCTAACTCTTGCCATCCCTTTCCACCTTTCCTCTTCGATGCGCTTTTTCGCGTGGGAATAACACGCGCCGATTTATTTATACGCTCCACGCGGAAATTGCTATACGCGATATCGTCCCATAGATTATATCGAGCGTAACGGATGTCGCCCGATAAATCATTATTGCGAGAGCCAATTATGATAATTACAACGGTGGAACGTCGATAATGTTGTTTCCACGTATTAATGCCCGTGAACACGAACATCGCTTCGCCGTTTGTTTTTTTTCTTTTTTTTTTTTTTTTGTGAAATCATTTTCGATCGAGGACGAATTAGGGGATAGCTATTTTTTATTTATTTTTCTTTTCCTTCCAGGAGAATTATGGAACAGATCAATTTTAAAAATTAGAGAGAGATCGGGATGAAATTGGTGTCTCGACTTATTTATCTCGTTTGTCTATTCAATTGACAATTGACTTTTGCAATTTTTGCAATTCGATTTTGATTGAAACTAAACTCGAGAAATATAATAAAAAGGTATATATACTTTCGAAAAATTAAATTACAATTTACTATTGATTACAAGTTAATTTTTAGTAGAGTTTATTTCTTCCTTTCTTCTCCCCCTCTTCTTCTTCTCACTATATATACACCTGCACACAACGGTCAACGAATCAAAGTGAGTGGAAGATGCGGGTGTAATAAATATCGCGAAGGAAGAGAGAGAGAGAGAGAAAAAAAAGAACATTACGGCGCGTGACCTGAATATCAGGCGATTCGGTGTTAGCCGTTCAACGTAAACGGGTGAAATATAACGTGAGATAAGCGCGCAAAATAATGTCACGTTGATGCGACATCGAGCCGCGCGCCATCTAGGAGTGGGGGAAGGACGACAAGGAGAACAAGGATGGGGAAGATTGTAAGAGGAAAAAAAGTTTCTCTGCGTTGTATCCAACGTTGTATACACAACGTGCGGATAGATTTGAAAAAAAAAGAGGGGGGAGGGAGGAGAGAGAGAAAATGCAAGACGAAACAAAAACAAAACACAACGGGGAAGGAGGGAGGATGGGGAGGAGGATGATAGTGGTGGTATGAGATACAAAAGATAGAATGGGCGGTGAAAAGTTTTCTCGGCCGATAGGAATGGAGGAGATGTGCGGACAGAAAAGCAGGCCCGAATTCGGGTCAATGGGAAACGGAATGGGAAGAACTGGGACGTTTTTATCATTCTTTGAAGTCTCCATCGGTCTTTTAATCCCCTTTCTCTTCTTTCCTTCTTTCTTTTCTTCTTTTTTTTTTTTTTTTTTTTTTTTT
>NW_006263473.1:434166-438423 GCF_000469605.1 Apis dorsata
TTTTAACTTTGCGTTATCGATGAATTTAAAATATGAAATATTATAATTCTTAATAGATAGAAAAGAGACGATCGAAATCGGAAAAGCATAGAGGGATTGAACTTATTAATCTTCTTTTTCTAATACAAAAATGAATATTTTTAATCTAGAGATTAGATATTTTATGATCAATACAGAATTTCATGTCTTACATTAATACATGATTTTATATCTACTTCTATAGTTGGTTTGGAATCCTGGTTAATTTTGCAAATGTACGGTTATGCAATTTAATTCTATACATAATACAATATTCAACAGTTATTATATTAGATACACATATATGTAACTAATGTTATTATAGTTAGACACAGAATTGAATATGTGCATATGATATTTCTAAACAAGATTATAATGTATTCTCCAATGTGGGAATAAGATTATAATGGAAATATTTTACAATGTATTCTCTAGTGATAACGCTATATTCCTAATTTAATTCTCTCTGCGAAAGATAATATTTTTAATATTAAATAATAATATTAAAGGTATAATATAAATGTATTAATGAAATGAATACAGTATGATTGTGTACTGTATGGAGCATTAAATGGCAATAAATTGATTAGTTAACCAGTGATAATAATAAAATGTTTCTCTTCTGAGTGAGATAGCTTTCTCTTCGTTACACCATCGCGCCACGGTGTGGCGCGCTATGTCAATTTGTCTCCATCTCTCTTCAACTAACTCGAATCATTTGAAACTCGATAAAATGGCATCGACAAATATTTTCCTATACTCAATTTTTCTATTTATTTTAATCCAGATAGAATTGACTCTCCAAAGAAGAGTCTATCTACGAATATTATAAAAATAATCGATATTATTCGTAATATTTAGTAAATGAAATAAATTTTACTTATATATATATTAATAAATAAATTGATCCAATGATTATTAAATATTTTTTTTTAACAATTTATTAACATTATATCTTTTTAGAAAATTTTAAAAAACTTTCTTCGGTTATGATCGTTAGAATATCCGACAGGAAATCTGATCCACGATGAAATTTTGTTACCTTGGTGCATCGGTACTGTCTTGGAAAAAAGATATACGATTGTTGTATTAAAAGGTTATCGCTGCTCGATCCGAGATTTCCTGTCTGAAACTAGAAATCTTTCTCTCTTTCCTTTCTTTTATCTTCCCCTCTTCTAAAGTCGACGTTGTATCGCGTTACGTGAATTCGATGCCAAAGTAAAGGAAAATACATTTAATGGCTTGCTGGTTTTTTTTAGACCACTTCCGCGCAACCTCTTCCCATCGTCGTTCGTTTCTCCGTCACGTTTTTCCACCTGGCCACCTTTTAAAAACCGGTCCCGCGTGAAAATAGGATTTCAACCCGATGAAAATCAATGTTCCGCCACGAAAATTCATCGCCGGAAATTAATTTCCAATGTCTTACTCGGACACTCTATATTACGCAAAGTTGAAATATTTTAAGTCGATTGATTTTCTTCCTCGAGTATGACTATTCAGGCGAATATTTCCTTTAAAACTTTTCCTTTGAAATGATCTCCTGATTTTGGACATTCCTTATTGATTTCCTTTTAAACAAACATTGTAATAATTGATTCGCGGATAATGATATTATTACAATATTCGTTATATTTCTCGAGAAGTCACTAATTATGAATTTCGAAGGAGTACCAGCCGAGAGAATTGGTTCGTTGTTTGAATTTTCTTAAATGAATATACATATGGCGAGAAATGCACGAAATCAAAGGAAGAAAGGACAGGTAGAAAGGACATTTTACATTCCCGCAAACCACTTTTCGCGCCCCAGCCCCAATAAAAGTCAGGCCGCGCGTAAAGCGGCTAAATAACATCCCTTCGATCGCATTTGAAATCGCGTAACAAGGGATGAAAGGCCGTGACATGCAAGGGAATGGTGGCACCCCGTTTTCCACCACCCTTCCCCACCCCTTTTCGCCCCTCGCTCGCATTCGAATCGAGTTAAACCTTAATCAAGCGTAACTGCCTGCACAAACGTAACTTTTAACAGGCCAATAAAGCGGAGGAAATGAAAATCGTCGATGAACGCGCGGCCTGCGCGTGCGCAACACTCGCCCGTGCAACAATGGCGGCGTGCGTGCGAACGCGCGTTTTGAAAAAGCGCGATTCAGAGAGAGAGAGAGAGAGAGAGAGAGGGGGGAGATAGAAAGAGGAAAGAGGGGGAAGGAGAGGTTAGGTTTATCGTGGGCCGGGCGACTAAACGCGTCGTCGGTGACGCGGACGAATTTATCGATGCTACACGTCGATTAGAATTGTGCGAACTCGGTGAACCGCGATTCACTTTTGCTTTTTGCACGAAAATCCGCCTCCGCCTCCGCGTTTCGTCCGGCCTTTTTCAGGGAACAACGGCCTCTGGTGATCGGTCGACCGAGGAATCGAGTGAAGGCCGGTTCGCATTCAATCGCCGCGTTGTTGCGACTCTGTTACTCTCGATTATTGCCGTACCTAGACGCTGATAAACTCCCACCGTTTCCCGAATTTCCGGCATGGACTTCTGTACGCTCCATTCCTATGCGATGATTTGGAATTTTTTTTTTTTTCCTCCCTTTTTCTGGATAAAAAGGAAGGAATCTATTTATTGACATTTTGACGTTTTTTCTTTCTTCTCTCTCTCTCTCTCTCTCTCTTTTTGGAATCGAGTTTAACGGAGAAACTTTTGTTTCGAATTTAAAAGATTAATTAAATGCGATTAAAAGAAGAAAAGGGAAAAGGAGAGAGAATATATCTTCATCGGTATTCTACTTAGAATTGGGATAATCCACGCTTACACGACACACGATAACGAGAAATGAACACTTGGGCGTAAATTTTGCGCGATACAATTAACAAATTGGCCACCAATATCGCCCCAGTTGCGAACCTCTGTATCAATGCAAAACAGGGGAATTTAACATTGAACGTTATAAATGTTGTAGCGTCGGGATCGGTGAATCAAAACGCGGGTAGATCGACTGCTCGACAAAGGGTGGTCGATCGATTTTTCATGGCGGCAGCGTTTGGCGGGCGAGGAACGCCGACAGGGAGACGGAAAGTAGCGATGAATATCGGATGGAATGCTACGAGCCTCAAATATTCGGGCACGGTTATGATTTAGAGCTGTTTGCCGATTGATTTTTATTTTCCTTGGAATGCCCGCGCGCAATACCGCCGGCATTTCGCGTGCATCGATATTAAAAACAGATACGCGTGAAATTGGTACGGCCTCCCCACGGTTATTGATGACTCGTGGCGGATGCGCCTCGTTGCAGAAGTGTGCTCGTTCCGTGCCGGGTATCACCCTCATCCTGGATGATGGTCGATGTAATTACCTAGTGGTTGGAAATTTGTTCGATCGAAAAAAAAAAAAGAAAACGGAAGAGAAAAGGTTTTCTCTCGATTTGATTTCGACGAATAATTTGAAAAAAATTTGGAAAGAAAAAAAAATAAACATTAGCATCGTGACATATTTTCAATTCTCAACATTCTCTCACTCTCTCTCTCTGTCTCCTTGCGAATCAATTCATTCCATTCCACTAAAGAAATCATCCCTCTCTCCCTTCCCTTGATTTCGATGAATAATTTGAAAGAAATTTGGAAAGAAAAAAAAAATAAACATTAGCATCGTGACACATTCTCAACATTCTCTCACTCTCTCTCTCTTTCTCTCTTTGCGAATCAATTCATTCGTCCATTCCATTCCATTAAAGAAGTCATCCTTCCCTTCCTCCCTCTTTGATTTCGACGAAAAATTTGGAAAAAAAAAAAAAAAAATAAACATTAGCATCGTGACACATTCTCAATTCTCCGCATGCTCTCACTCTTTCTCTCTCTCTCCTTGCGAATCAATTCATTCGTCCAGTCCATTCCATTAAAGAAGTCATCCTTCCCTTCCTCCCTCTTTGATTTCGACGAAAAATTTGGAAAAAAAAAAAAAAAAATAAACATTAGCATCGTGACACATTCTCAACATTCTCTCACTCTCTCTTTCTTTCTTTCCTTGCAAATCAATTCATTCGTCCATTTCATTCCACTAAAGAAGCCATCCCTCCTTCCTTGATTTCGACGAATAATTTGAAACAAATTTGGAAAGAAAAAAAAAAAAAATAAACATTAGCATCGTGACACATTCTCAATTCTCAGCATTCTCTCACTCTTTCTCTCTCTCTCCTTGCGAATCAATTCATTCGTCCATTCCATTCCATTAAAGAAGTCATCCTTCCCTTC
>NW_006263473.1:438435-440535 GCF_000469605.1 Apis dorsata
CCCTCTTTGATTTCGACGAATAATTTGGAAAGAAAAAAAAAAAAATAAACATTAGCATCGTGACACATTCTCAATTCTCTCATTCTTTCTCTCTCTCTCTCTTTGCAAATCAATTCATTCGTCCATTCCATTCCACTAAAGAAGTCATCCATCCCTTCTCTCCTTCTGATTTCATCGGAATACCTAAATACAATTTTTCCCCCGTGGCATTGTCGTGGCCGTTTCCTGATTTAATGAAACTCGAACGTCTGGTGGCACGGAGGCATCCGGCCGGGGAAACTTTATCGGGTCATGAAGTGTGACTGGTAAATGAAACGAAATAGAGGAAGAGGCGAGGTAGGTTGGCAGCGGGGATATACGTGGCTGGCAGCGAATACGAGGGAGATAAGAAAAAAGTTGGAAGTGAAATATAAGTTTCGACAGAAAGAGATACGGAGGGTGGGGGGTGGGGTATGGGTATAGGGGTGAAAGCGAGCTGGTATTACCAGGAATTCCGGAATATGGAAGGAAGGGAGGGAAGGGGGAGGGGGGAAAGGGGAAGGCAGAAGGCCGTGCAGGCAGATAGCACATTTTTTACTCGAGGCTCAAGCCGAGGTGAACTGATGGACCGTGGATTCGAACGATAGTTGATTGTAGCTTGCGAATCAGGATGAAAATAAATCGTCGACTCTCTGTCGCGAGAGAGAGATTCCTTCGAGGCTTCGTGGATAAGATAAGTTCGAGACTTTCAGCCACCGCTTCCTTGTTTTTTTTTTTTTTTTCCTTTCTGTGAGATAGATTGGAAAAGATTGGATTGAGAATTAGTTTGAAATTTATTTATTTAAATTCGTGTTAAGGACGAAGCTAGGAAGCGTGGATTTTATTTTCAATAGCCGATTCGAGTATTTTCAATGGCAATTTAAATAAACAATTTTCCTAATGCTTTCTATATCCTCAATCTAAACAAAGATATAGCAATGACTATTCCACACACAAATCACAAAAGTCTTGCACAAAGTCTAGTGCCTTGTAACGTATCATCGTGGTTAATAATTTAAGTAATTATTTATTAAAATAGTAGACATTTATTCGTAGTTATTACAGCTTCTCACATAATCTTCAACGTTTGTCATTATTTGCAATTATTATTATGTCTTGAACAATAAATTATTGAAGTATTTTTAAATCTCTCAGTTTGCATTTTCATGGAAAATAATGATTGGAGAAAAAATCAAGATATATGAGAATCTTCAGATTAGTCAGAATAAAATAAAATTCGGATGGAATTTAATGAACGATACAATTTAGAATAGTTAGAATCAATCACTATTAATTCGCTTAATGCTCATAATACAAACAATTGTACAATTGTTTGTATTATGAGTAGATGCTCTTTCGAGTAACACAATCAATTCAGACATTTGTGCAAATATTCAAAGTCGTTTAGACTTTTAACGACTTTTAATTTTCGAAGATTTGTCCAACGATGAATTAAGAATTGATGCTCAGGATTGTCTGTCTCCTCTTCAAACGCTTTGACAATCCTGCATAGCAGTAGAAGAGCTGTAATTCGAATATTCAAAATCGCAAAAATTATTTTCATTTATAAAATCACGTTAACTATAATCACCCAAGATTGGAAATTAAAATATTTTCGAAACTATTAATCATTTTGATCCAGTTTATCCAGTTTATTCCTACATACAATTATCATTTTAATTACTCCAATATAAAAATTACATTCACAAATTAATACAAATTAAACCACCGTTACAAATAAATAATTAGCCTGCTAGCATATTACGAGAAATAAAAAATTTTTCATATCATATCGATACGTTAGAATTCTGTGCCTACGCCAATGCATCGAAGTTTGAATACAGATCGTCGTAGAAACAAAAATACATGTATATATATATATATATATATATAAAATACAACTAACCAATACGCTTCGAAAAACTTATTGCTATAAGCCACGAAAATTTCACGAACGCATACCCGGAACATCTTTCTCTCTTCCTCTTGTCCCAAGCACCGGGGAACATCCCACCGGTGCGGTTTGCGAGGACTATAATTCTCGGCCGTCCGTTCTAATACTCTTTGTAGCCGGGGCACAAA
>NW_006263473.1:441071-443001 GCF_000469605.1 Apis dorsata
AACTCATCTTTGAAGCAAGCCTCGCCCGCGTTGACGCGAGTAATCATCGGTCGAGCCCTTTATATACTCTCTCTCTCTCTCTCTCTCGTTCTCCAATCTTTCTTTCTCCCTTTCTCGCGAAAACTTTTCCTTCTCTCCCCCCTCGCTGGAAAAAAAGGAGAATACTCACCGAATGATAAGCCACGAAAAGGTCAACTCTCTTGGTCTCTTCCTTCCTTGCCTCACTGTTGCGGCAGAATTAAATCGGCTCTCGTCCGTCTGGGGATCAGATCCATTGGGATCCAGTGGGTTTTTGCGTCGAACGCGATATCAATCGCTGGTTTTTGCTCGCCGGTTTAATCAAGTTGGAGAGAGTTGAAATTTTAAGGGAATCTCCTTGCTTCTTCGATATTTGTTCGTTTTGCAGATTATTATTTATTTATATTATTTTTATATTTTATTTGGCTTATATGTTTAGAGGGTGGATAATCTATATTTTTCGTTTGCAGCTGATTATTATTTATGCTTTATATCTTCAGAACGTGGATAATCGTATGTTGTTCCTACGTATCGAGCAAAGACTCGAATTTTGTATATTTGTGTACATATATATGTGTGAATTGAATGTAGCAAAATTTTAATGTATGGTTATTATACATTACATGATTGAAACAATTATTTTTTTATAAATTTGAAAATGAATTTTGTCCATGTTTTAATACATTTAATCCATGTTCGAACTATAGTAAATTGTTTCGTTAATTCTGTCTTGCTTCTCTTCTTAAGTAATGAGATCAGAATAATAGAACAAAGGCACGATTCACATCTATATAACACATTCCTATTTTTCCTTTACTAAGTATATTCTTTTTTGCTTTGTTAATTAATAATACGAGAAACTACTATTCCATTAGATAGCGGAAAAATAAAAGAATTAAAAAGTCAAGTGCATCTAGAAATTTGAAACCAATAATCTTTCAAGGCTATAAATTATCGAGATAATGCATGTTTACGGATTTTCTCATTCATCGAATTTCAATATTTTAATCTATCACAATCTTGTTTACACAAGTTCCATCTTGTAATCTATTATTTCCATACATTTCTTCCCAAAATTTCGATCATCATCTTCGAGCAAACGTCGTCTCTGACACACGTTATTTTATTCGCGCGCCATGCAAAAGAAGCACCGCTTCCAACCTTCAAACAAAGTATCGAAAGACTTGGACGAGGAGAGCAAATATCGCGGCTACTTTTGGCGTGGTCTCGAGGTCTCGAGGTCTTCCACGAGGCTTGCCCCTCTCCCCTCGATCGATCTCGCTCGAATCACGGCCACCCTCTCCCTGACCTTTGCGTCTCGAGGCTGGCGTCTCGAGGAAGCGTCGTTCCGGCGGGAAGACGGTCGCCGGAAAAGGAGAGCGAAGCATTAATTTGAGACACCGTGTCGCGCTCTTGCTCCCCTCCCCCTCGAGTGCTCTCGCGCCAGTGGAGAGAAGATTCGCCACGATGGCGACCACTCGGATCTTCCCTTTTTCTCGCGCTTCTCCGCGTAAAATTGCACGGAATTTTCTATCCAAGATCCTCCTAGTTGAAGAAATATATTATATTTATCTTCGTAAATCGTATCGAGAGTGTAGATAGAGAGATAGAATTATTTGTACAAAATTATTTGAATTTTAATGGTGAAATAAGGATAATAGAATTTTCATCGAATTTATAATTTTATACGAATTTGTTTAATTCGTTTATTTATCATCAATTTTATATTTCAATTTCAATTAAAATATTTCTTCCCTAAAATCGAAACAATTCCATTCCAATTCCACTCTCATTCGAATTCTTCCATTCGAGAAACATTGTTGAAGTTGGCTTTGATTATTAATCCTGGAGCTTGGAAAACTTCGAAACCAGGGGCGAGAAAAAATTGTCCTCGGGCCGGCCGGCTCAGGTT
>NW_006263473.1:443474-443725 GCF_000469605.1 Apis dorsata
GGCCTGCAGCAAGCCTCGAACTCAATTCACTCGGAATTCAAATTACGGCGCGCGCCCTTGCTTCCTTTCCCTCACCCCTTCACCTTGCACCCCCTTTATTTTCCTTCGCTTCCCGACGCTTCCGTCCCCCCACGTACGTCGGAATGCGCCGCAGTAGATGCGCTTATGCGGTTGAAAGCGAGCAGACGGTGGCCGTGAGCGAGAGTGATGGCGGTGGTGGAGTAGGATAATGGATGGGGGTGGATGGTTTG
>NW_006263473.1:443908-448295 GCF_000469605.1 Apis dorsata
TGAGGGTGATTCGAAGTCGATGAAAATTTCTTGAAACTATTAAAAATTTTGCCGAAGGGTTTCGAAGGAATTATCTCGAGAATTTTTGTAACGTTGGTTGTTAATTGTATCGAGATGTATTAATGTGGGATATTTATTTGGAGGATTTTAGAAATCAAAAGAAATGGAGAAATTGATGTACGAAGATTTATTTGAATAAACAAGTTAATTATAACGAGTTATAAATCTATATCGCTGGAAAAATGATATAATTCAAAATTTGTTTATTGAATATATAATATAAATTAATATAATTAATATAAATTAACATAGATTCTACTATAAATTGTAAATTAAAAAATACGATTGGAGATGATATCTAGCTTTTATAACTTCAAAAATTAGTAAAGTAATTCTGACTAAAGAAATTAGTTGCGAAAAAAAGAAGTTTTCAAAATGATTTTCGTCGATCAAAAAGATTATTTTTTTATAAAAATTCGATAAAATCATAAAATAAATAAATGAATGGAAGATACATGGCGTGTAACAGTCGACGAAATTATTACTTTTTGACGCTTCGCAAATCGAGTGCCATTAAACAAATAAACAAACAATTCTTTCTCTCAAACAGCGTCAATCGTTTTAATACATTCACAGGGGAGGGAGGAGAGGAGGAACGATTTAATATTTGTCCCTATACCGCTTTTAAATTACTGCGCGGTCAAGCTTGCACGTTTGATTGGACGTGATCCTGGTACACGCTGTGCCGTTTGATGTTTTTTCATCCAAACACAAGTCACGATTTTCGTGTTCATCCTTCCAATAAGTTCTCTCCGTGCTCTTTTATGTCAGGACTCGTGCCATATAGCCCGTGACCAGTCAATCGAATGATATTGGAACGAGCGATGAAGTTGAAGGAATGAACGTCTATTTAGACAACGGTATATATATCTTATTCCTCGCAACGAGAACGGATATTATAATTACACGTGGATCACGAAGATACGTGTTACGATTACTTAACCGATTTTCAAAATGGAATGAGACCATTATACACTACTTCTTGTTACTGACCAGAAAAATCGTAAAAGTTTACAATCCTCGTAAAGATGAAACCCTGTCGTAAAACCTTACAACTCTTTCTTTCGAAATTTACCAGCGAAGCAAACGAAGATATTTGTACATGTTTTTAATGAAACTTCGTCTACTATATCATTAAAAATATATCTAAAACCATTCATTCGATACATTTCATGTTGTACATTCAATAATTATTAACATCATATTCTTTTTATCTATAACGATTCGCTTCGAGTTACTCATTGCAAACCTAACCTAAAACAAGAAGGAATTTCGATCGATTTACCAAAGAAGTACAAGTTTCTTAGAAGTGACTTTGAGTAAATAAATCCGATCCAAGCGAAATATATCCAATATTCAATTCAACAAACCCCTTCCCCTCCCTCCTCCCCCTCTAATAGAGGGGGTCCATTTTGGAGGTTAGAAACGAGTTGGAAATTTCCTTATCGAAAATTGCACGCGACGTTTACTGTGCTCCGTCGGTAAAGTTTTAATCGGCGATGATAATTTATTAGGATGGGCCCTGCCGAAAGAAAATCGGAAAGGGAAGCGTGCTCATCGAGAAATTCGAGCGTCGATAATTCACAAGGCGCGGCTCGTTTACGAGAAAGTCGTCCATTAACCGCGAGAGTGCTTTTAATGTAAAGTGGGTAAAGTCGTAAAGCTTGGAGGTTAGAGATCCGTATATAGGCGGCTATAGATCATATAGAGGTACGTTCCGTTCCGTTTTACGATCCCTTGACCACCGAGCGAAGCCCTCTGTCTCTGGAGCATGCCAGAAAATCGCCTTTAACCGTCCTCTAATGTATGTTTTCGCGAAACCCTTTCCTTTGACGCCGCCCACTTTGACTTTTCTCCCCCCTCCCCCGGTTTATACTGTTAATACCTCGGCCACGAGATTTATCTTCCGGGCAAATGTCTTTTATCGCTTTATTTGACGTTTATTCCTCGCGAATTAAGGGATTCCAAGAGACTTGAAATTCGTTTCAAGCGTGGTCTTTTCGGTGCAACTGAAATTGCTTCGGTTGGAAATTATTGCAATTGTCGTTTCGTGTTAAAATTCCTCCTCTTCGTGTGATTGTTTTAATAAGAAATTTGAAATTTTGTTTAACTTTGGTCCGATATCGTAGTGTAAGGTTTTTTTTATGATTCACGAGCAATGAATTTTCCAAGATTTTCATTAATTTATTAATATGTATTTAGTGCAAAGATTAAATTTGGATCGAATAGAAAGATTTCTCTCCTTGGTACAATTAAAAACGGAAAATAATTTTCATTTTATAGAAGTTTCAGCTTTTTTGAAACTCTTAAAATTAATTTTCCATCTACAAATAAATAAATAATTAAGAATCAGATAACAGCACACGTGTACTATCCTTTTATCCGGATACTTGTACTTAGCAGACAGACGTCGATAAGTAGTTGAATTCGAAGGAAATTGAGAGAAGACGAATATCAAGACGTCGCGTCGAGAAGGAAGAGTTATAATCAGTAAGGAATTTCGAGATCGTGCGGTAATTTTCCCCCGTTAAAATATTCGAATTCATCCCAACTAACAGTTGCCAGATATCGACTTACACGGTTGCAAAAAGAGGGCCAAATTTAGTTACTGTAATCGAATAGATGAAATATATTTATTATATCAATTAACTATTTAACTATTTATTAATTAAAAGAATAAATATTGTATACTCTACACTACATGTTTAAAAATAATTTCTCTTAGGAGGAATAAAAAATACTTCCTCTATTCTTTCATTTTCCTTCAAAAAGAGAGAGAGAGAGAAAGAGAGAGAGACAGACAGAGACAGAGACAAAGAGAGAGAGAGAGAAAACTTATTCATCGATTAACCCGTATATAGAAATCAATCTCTTTGAAATCGTATTAAATAAGAATCATGGAGCGCGGATGCAATAATATTGCATTTAATTTCAATCTGGCTAACAACATCTTATTATTACGTTCAATCAACATAATCATTACCTTAACAAACTGCACTCCATCCCGTCTCATCTCCTCAAATTTTGACCTGTGGGGGTATACTGTTGCAATTACTGGAATAACCGAGACACGAAGGAACGCACCGTCTCTAATCGATAAATTCTGCCAAGATATTGCCAGTATTCTGTTGCAATTACCGTGGTATACGTAATCGGTGAAAAAGAATATTATGCGATCATTGATCAGATTGGCGGGGATTCCCTCCAGTGATACAGTGGCATCGAATCGACTTAATTAAACGTAAAACGGGTCCTCGAAACGAACATCCGCTATTCAAATTGATCCCCGCCGATATAATATTCGCGTTGGGCTGTGTTCCGTCCGAGTAACGAGTGCTCGATTATTCGAACGAGTTTCGTTTTTTCGTTTCCATCCGTCTCTCGTCCAGGGGACGATTAGCAATGAGGAAAAGAATTTGGATCTGTATTATCATCGGTTGGTAACAAGTTCTCTGATCGGACGAATTATTAATATTTAGAGGATATTTTAATTATTTATGCAATATTTATGGAAATGTAAACGTTTAAATGATCATTTATTCGTGACTCGTTGTAAGCTAAATTGTGCAATCAATTCTTGATTCGATCGTATTAATTTATGGTTTAAATACGCAATGTGATATTTATTTTTACTTGCTCAATTATTGCCCGTTTTTTTTAATATAGCTTTGATATAACTTCTTTTAATTCCTTTTTGTTAAAAATTTTTATCGTTTTATCAATTTTCATTAATTTTATTATAATAATGAATTTTCTATTAGTTTTGTATCGATAATTGTATCGAAAAAATACACGTGTGAATAAGATTTGAAAGATGAATTTTATTATCGAAAAATAAAATCTTTTGTCGTATCTGATCTTAATCAAATAATTCGTAAATGAAGTTGATCAAAATACACAATTCGTGTAAATGTGTGTTTCTTGTTTATTTGATTTGATTTGGCGATTGATTTTGGAAACGTGTATCCGATGTATTTCGCGCAAACTTGGGAATTTTTTTTCCAGAAAAATCGGCTGGAATGTTGGGGAGAGTTGCGACAATATTTGATGTGTGTTTACGCAAAATTCCGAGCAAATATTGGACGTAGTATACATGTTATATAAATTCTGCTACTAGTACGCGATATTCTAAATATTTATCAATCCTGTTCCATTGTTGGAACGATTTCACGCATAGCTTGTCTATTTTCCTGAAATATTATATCCTGACCCATAAATTTCACGGTATGCGTCGATTTTAATCATTTTAATAGCATCATAGATTTCGATAAAGAATCATATTTTAAATATATCCTCTAAATTCTAAGTTATATATATATATATATAT
>NW_006263473.1:448516-449060 GCF_000469605.1 Apis dorsata
TAACGAGATAATTTATTCAAAGATTTTAAATCAAATTTGAAATGGATTGAAATTGAAATAGGAAAAATACTTGATGAAAACGAGAGACTGAAAGAGTATAAAATCAATAATAAAATTAATTATTTAATTAATTATCGATCTTACGTATTATTCAACTTACATCTTACAACAAGAGGCGATGTAATGCTTGGTCAGCTTTGTACTTAACACATACGTATATAATGTACAATTGTATATGGCGCTCTTACGTGTACATAGTTGCATGAATATGCAACGTCGAAATGCGTGTAATGTTCACCCATCGTACCTAATATACGCATAATAGATGATGTGCATATAGACCTTACGACAGTCACACTACAGATACATAAACCTTCGTGTAAATCTCCGTTCAGAAGTCGAGGGTAGCAGCATCTCTCTCTTGTAACAAAAAATGTCTACAGAATGATTTATGATTTTCCTATTATTTTTATCTCTCTCTCTCTCTTTTTTTTTTTTTTTTTAATTAAAAACTACTCTGACACAACGAGAAAAATATTTCCAA
>NW_006263473.1:449121-451314 GCF_000469605.1 Apis dorsata
TTCATCCCTTTATCGAAAATTACCCATTGAATTAATATATTTTTTTAACCCTTATTATTGCGAATTTCTCTACAGAAAATCCCTCGTCTCGAGTGAATAATATCGAACTATTAAATCGAATACGAATAATTTGGATATATAATTTCTCTCTTATCAAATCGAAATATCGCATTATCATCGACAATGTTCGTGCATTATTTATTTATCCGTACAGGAGGCAAAGCCGTAACAAGAAGATATCGTTTCCATAAAGCTCATTACGTACTTATTTCATTATCCACATTGTTACCGTAAGAGATTTCAATATCTCGTTCGAATTACGGTTACACGAAATTGCGAATTTTCCGATTTTGTAATCAGACTCATATTAATTACCAAATCGGAATGAATCGGTCGTTTGCATGTTTCGTTCGTTAAATATTGCAATAAACGTTCCATCGATATTTTTTCCCCATTTTTTCCCCCCAAACGCTATATTCGCAAATAAATTTCACGTGGTGTGTAAATCGATATATTAAACACGATATTTTTCAACTTTTTTATCGATCTTTCGTTAGACGACTATTTAAAAGTGGATCAGTGATGAGAATTACTGCGTTTTTTTTTTTTTTTTTTTTATCTTTCGATTCCTTTTCCAATCGATGCGTTCGAATGAAAATGCAAAAAATGAAATTACGAAATGGACGAGATTTATTATACCGTTACGTTATAGAAAATGTCGAATAATTCGAGCGATTGTGACATTGGCAGGAATACGAGTTGGACAATTTATGTCTGAATGATTATGAATTATTTCCGCTGTAGGGCGAATAAAGTTATGATATTACATCTCTTCGTTCCGTCCGAACTGTCACACCGCCCCTCATCTCATTCTACCTCTTCTCTCTCGCTCTATTCCATGCAAACTTCACTCGCTTGTAACCGACATTTTTCTCCGCGCCAACCTTCATTTTTATTTATTTTCGTCTTTAGAATCGATCCTTTGTCAACACGTGAATAAAACGCAAAAAAAAAAAAAACATGCATGTAAGGCCATTAACGAGGAATTAAATACGAACGCGAATAACACACTGGTGATTCATCACTGTTCACACACACATATATATGTATATAGACGTTCGATTAGAATGACGTGAGAGGTCGATTAGAAAGTAGTATATAGGGGATATCTTTATCCGATGTAATTAATTACAAAGGTTACGAACTTTGTAACCAGGAGGGGGACGAGGCAACGAGAAATCTTCTTTCCTTATTTATTTACATGGTGTTTCGCTAATGAACGATCCGCCCAAAATTTGAGACAAAGCTTGTGTCTTTGCTTTAACGCGTCAATCATAAATTACACGAGTCTCTCCACTCTCGACAATGTCGAGCAGTAATTATTTCTGAAACTTCACCAAGCTGTGTAGCTCTTCCTTAGGTAGAGACACGCGTTAAATTCTCTTCTCGTGGAACGAGAGAGCTTGGTAGTCGGATAGTGTTTGAGGGTAATTATTATAAAAGTGGGTCCTCTTGTTGGGCACGATGATAACATTCGATAATAATATTCGGTATAACTAACGGTGAAGGGGATTGAAAAATTGTGGAGAGAAAAAAAATTTACAAATTTGTTTTCTTTTAACGATTAGATCGACTGTGATTAATTAGAACCGATCCATTCATCAATCTTTTCGAGGGATAATTAATTAATAATTCTGAAACTCCTCCAAGTTGTGTTCTCCACTTGAGACGTACACCTGTGCTCCCACGATGTGTGTATCCTATTCACACACGAGGAGATGTTGGATGCGCGTATATTGGCGAGAATCGGGAATAGACAGCTCGCTGATCGGTTTGTATGTAAATGCACGGAGTCGTAAGACGATCAGGTGATAATTAATTGTACGAACCTGCGTTTAATGTTAATTATAAATTAATATTTTGAAAATAGAAATTTTAATCGCATCGATTAAAATTTTGAAATTTTATATCAATTATTTAATCCAAAGATTGCTTTAAATATAGTAATTTAATTTAGTATATTATAGTAATTTATGGTAATTTAATAACTATAATTTCACTATTTTGTGTTCAATATCATAAAATATGTGCCATGAATGCTATGAAATTAATAGTTGACTTGAAAATAAGAGTTTATCAAATTTATTATGTAATTCAAAGATTGTTTTAGAAATATAGCAATTTATAACTATA
>NW_006263473.1:452028-452911 GCF_000469605.1 Apis dorsata
CTTTAATGTTCAATATCTCAAAACATGCATCACGAATGCTGTAAAATTAATAGTTGATTCGAAAATAACAGTTTATTAAATTTATTTACCAATTCATTATGTAATCCAAAGATTGCTTTAGAAATATAGCAATTTATAACTATAATTTCACTTTTTTTTAGTATTCAATATCTCAAAACATGAGCCATGAAATTAATAATTGACTCGAAAATAACAGTTTATCAAATTTATTTACCAATTTATTATGTAATCCAAAGATCGCTTTAGAAATATAGTAATTAATAACTATAATATTTCACTCTTTAGGGTTCAATATCTCAAAACATGTCCCATGACTGCTATGAAATTAATAATTGACGAGAACACTCGAATATAACAATTTGTCAAATTTACTTACCAACGAATGCACAGGTATACTTGCCACTTGAGCAGTGTGGCAATGATGCGTATTGATACATTGCAAGTTAAGGGTTGATCAATCCATCCGCAGCTGCACACAGCCACACAACAGCCAGGGGATAATTAATAGTCCCCCGTTATGTGTTTGCACGCATGGACACGTGCACGTACCACGTGATGGAGAAGTTCGTTTACTTTGGAAACTGCGTAAGCAAGTCGCGACAAACACCGCCCCACGATAATATCAATCCTCGGCAAGAAACGCATAGAAAATTTCCAACTTTAATTAACAATTATTCCTTCGTTTTAGAAAAATTACAAATTGCATCTCTTGCATTTCGTTTGTTGAGCAAGAGATAATAAAATATTTGGAAAAATTAGCATAAAATATTACGAATAATAAACGTGGAAAACGTAGAAAGATATATATCAAATGACACGGCAATATTCACGTTTCTACATTTTTTTTTTTTTTTTTTTTTTT
>NW_006263473.1:453154-454303 GCF_000469605.1 Apis dorsata
AATCTACGTGTACACGTGGATCTGGGAGCGGCGGTATCAATTTTCGAGATTTTCGATTTCATAAAATCACGGCCGATTTCACATGGCCATCATCAAATATAGATTTTAGATAGGAAGGCGGCGGCCCCGCGGTGTACGTATTTGCATGCATCATAGTGGAATAATTCATATAGGCGCATCGAGGGCTAAGGGCCAGCCGTGTAGGTACAGGTGCACGGGAGTGTAACGCGATGAGGCATAATTAATCGTCCCTGTGAACCAACGTGCGTGTGCTCGCACTCGATATCAGTCGAAATTTTGTTAATAATTAATTAATCGCACGGTAGATAGGAAACGGCTGCGTCGGGAATTGGAAGAAAATCAGAATTCAAATTTATTTCATCCAGAAATTCTCTCGTAATATCTGAAATGTTTTCGAAAGCTGAAATTTCATTTTCTGGATTAATTGTGTCTCGTATAAAAATTCTTGAAATTTTTAATTTCTTATTAATGTTGCGATAAGAAGTTCGTTCAACATTCATGGATTAGAAAAAAATTAGAAAAGTGTATCGTTCAAAATTGCAATAAGGATAATTGCTGTTTTTTTTAATGAATAAATTAAAATCAACAATAATTGAAAAATTTCGTAATTACGATAATTAGAAGAATTATAATAAATAAACACACGCGATGAGTTAAAAGATAAAAGAGGTTAGGAAATTTAGATTAATGGACACTGAAAGAAATAACTTTCACGTTTATATTCATATAACGTGGCAAATACGTGTGGCTGGTTAATGATATTCATTAATTTTCCACGTACTCCTCCTTTAGATCCGTATTACAATGGCTAATAACTGTTTATGACAGAACAATAATGAGCATTTCGTTTAAAATTAGCAGGTGTCCAACGAGTTACTGTCTGTACGAATGCTTTTGTTGTTTCGTCAAGCATTCATTTTGTAACCAAAGTATAAAACCAAATTCGTATAAATACATTTGTTGTTAACATACAGCATATAGAATCGTAACAATAATAATATTATTATATATATAATAATTAAAAAAAAACACATATATTTCATTTATTATTTCAATGATGAAAAATCACATTTGCAGTAACGAACGACATATCGTTAATAATTAACACAAATATATATATATATATAT
>NW_006263473.1:454564-456699 GCF_000469605.1 Apis dorsata
TTCGTGCGCGTAATTATAGACAGCCTCGAGGTATAGCCGTGAGATTATTAATTGTTCGTCAACGTAGGAGGCATGCACGTGCGTTTTACACGTGATGCCGCTATGCGGAATAACCGTTGTCATCCCCCATCGTCGCGTGACACGTTACTTTCCTCGGGACTCGTTCATAATTAACAATGGATTTACGTTCGTTCGATGATAATCCAGAGGCTGGCTTCGTTGCTACGCGTGAGCTTATTGCGACTGAAAAACGATATACGAAATAATCTCGAGTGGTACCGTTGCTCGTTAATGCTTGCTCGAAAATGGTAACGCAATAATAATTTTTTGCTCCATGGAATAAATATAATAAATATTTATGAAATAATAATAGCTGAGCATAAATCTTGGAAATGGAATTAAGAAATCGCTCGCATTTATTCGTGTATTTGTTTCATCGAGGAATAAAGAATAGTAATTTTTCTCTGTCTCTCTCTCTCTCTCTCTCTTTTTTTTAATAGTCCCTTTCAAATTGGTGCATCGTGTATCCTAATACACGATGCGTTAACGCCTAAAGGTACCGTGATAATTAAACATTACCAAGGGTTTTGCGAAGCAATTAATGCCACGGGGTTTGGCCCGTGTCGTAATTCTCTTCGAAATTAAAGTAAATTGTTTAAATGAGGAGAGGCGCGGCCCGAGCTTTTATTCGCCTAAATGTAATGAAATCCTTCGCGGTGTGTCCTCGCGTAAAGACTGGCCCCGTAATTTCGCGAGGAAAAGAAAAGAAAGGAAAAAAAGAGAAAACAGGATATTTTCATCCTGCACGATGCTCAGCCTCGTGCGTGTCTCATCAAAAGAAAAATAAATTTCGCGAAATTTTATATACTCTCCCTTTCATTATTTAACTCAAGATAATAGATTAGAAATTTTTAAGGGCGAATGATTAATAAAACGAATAATTATATAATAATAATTTAATTATTCGTCGATGTACACATAATCATATTGTATATAGTATGAGAAAGAATCTATCTAAATTATATAATATAAATATTTATTTATAAATATTATTATAAAAATAGTTATAAATATAGTTATAAATATTTTTCTCGTATTTTTACATGATTACGTTTAATAATCCCAATCCCAGAGATAAGTTTTATCATGTTTTTATAAAAGATTTTCGCATATTAATTACACGATACGCGCTCGTGCGTGCATAATAATCACGAGACGAAATTAATGATGTAATTTCAAGGGAAGTGGGACGATATTTCTCGGGAGTGGCAAGCATGGGGATATGGGGAGGGGGCGTGTATGCGTTTGCAGACGTATGCGTTAGCAATCTTCGTGCAATTTTGGAAATTAGCAAGATACTCGAGTGAGAAGAATCGTGAACTCCCTGGACAACTTCGAGAAGGGATCTTATTCCTATATATTAATATTACTAATAAAAAGATAATAGATTCAACGTCGTGAAATTTCCAAACTACCAATATTTATTTTTTACGTATATAAAATATAATACAGAGTTCAAATGCGAAACTAAAAATATTCATTTTCCAATGTTTTTTTCTTTTTCAACAAATATCCCTCACTCTTAAACTCCATAATCTCCTCCCTGATATTCCATACACTCGAGCTTCCTCTATTCCATTCTTTTCCACGAGGAGGAAAAGAAGGGGCGCGATTCTCATCCAGAAGAAAGAAAGGAAAATAAAAACCTTATCCAATTAAAATACCAACCTTCTCACACATCAGGAAACCGCGGTGATCCGCTCGACCATAATCCCTCTGTCATGCGCCGACCTACTCAGTTTTCGCGTAAAGTTCAACGAACGGGTTCAACCGAAAACCCGTTTTTAATTAAACCCTTCCCCTTCCTCCCACAGAGGGACAATCCTGCCAAAATCACGCGGTTCGAAATAAGGTGAGCGCTTAGGAACGGCTTATCGTTACGTAAATTCTTAATGACATGGGGTGGATAGGGTCGAGAGGAGGGGAGGGTCTTGGAATAAAAATTCTCCGTGAAACGTTTTCATAAAGGGAGAGAACACGTTGGAACCTCCTTCCCTCCTCCTCCCTCTTCCTTTCTTTCTTTCACCCTCCCCCTATGATTTTCCTCTTTATTTTCTTTTCCTCTCTCTCTCTCT
>NW_006263473.1:456979-458894 GCF_000469605.1 Apis dorsata
AGATTAGTGCCGCGTATCCGGTGCAAACTCGGCTAGCTAGTATAAGTTACGGGGGAACGTGCCTCGCTGTACCGAGCAATTAACATGATCTATCGCGTAAATGTAATAACTGGCATATACCGGCCCCGTGTTTTAAGCGTTCCAACGTTTAGACGGGCCTGAGAATTACGGGCCTCGTTATCGAGATACCGGACAATTTTATCTTTCTCACCCTCCTCTCTTTTCCTTTTTCTCTTTTTTTATTCTCGCAGAAAAATTCTTCCTTTCCGTTTCGAGTTCAGAAGAGGAAGTGTTCAGGCGTTCAAACGAAATTTTAATTTTGTTGGAATTGTAATTGGTTAGTTGTAATTGTACGTATTGTTCATAGGCAAGTATGATATTTCATAGGCAAGAGACAAGAGAAATTCTTCGTTTATACTTTTATGACTATTGGTTCCTCTAATGCAATGGCTTCTATATAAAAATCACAGTTGCAGAAGATCTAGTGTCTTGTAATGTATCATGTATAGTTAATAATTTAAGTAATTATTTATTAAAATACTCGAATAAATTTGCAATTATTATTATGACCAATAAATTATTGAAGTAATTTCAAACCTCTCAGAATTTTCACAGAAAATAATGATTGGAGGGAAAACCAAGGTATATGAGAATCTTCAAATTAATTAGAATAAAATAGAATTCGGATCATATTATAGATATAATCAGTTACTATTAGTTCGTTCAAAGCTTATAATACAAACTTGTAGTAGATGGTCCTTCGAGTAACACAATCAGTTCAGACATTTGCTCAAATATTCAAAATCGTTTAGACTTATAACAATTAATTTTCGAAGATTTGTCCAACGATGAATTAAGAACTGATGCTCAGAATTGTCTCCACTTCAAACGCTTTGTTGATAATCCTGACACCACACATTGCATAGTAGTAGAAGAGCTGTAATTCGAATATTCAAAATCGTAAAAATTATTTTCATTTATGAAGTCACGTTAATTATAATCATCCAAGATTGGAAACTGAAATATTTTCGAAACTATTAATCATTTCGATAGTATATCCAATTTATTCCTACATACAATTATCATTTTAATTACTCGAATACGAAAATTACAAATTAGACCATCGTTACAAATAAATAATTAGCCTACTAACATATTACGAGAAATAAAAAATTTTTCATATCGTATCATTAAAATTCTCTGAATTCTATGTCTACGCCAATGCATGGATGCTTGGACAGAAAGAAAAACACGTGTAAAAAGAATAGAATAGTAACACGATTCCATTCAAATTGATTCGTTGATGATAACAGAAAAATATTTTTTACCCTGAACACGTATTCCATATAAATTTCACTATTTATCCACCGTATTATTCAACAGAGACATCATCAGAATTTCATTCGTTACATTAAAGTTCAACCGCCGTTCAACAGGCGGGATCAAGGGGATGACAGTATGGGGTAGTTCGGGAGGCGAAAGAGAGTGGAAAGAGAGAGAGAGAGAAAAGAAGTTTGCTGAAAAATGCGAGGGATTGTTCTGGCGACCGTGCAAACATTCCTTTTTTCCCCTTACTTTTCCACTTTCTTCTCGTTCCAACCCCCTTCTCGAAGGCATATCGCCGTCCAGCGTCGATGTACCGTGAAAAATTCCGGTTCCCCCGCTGAGTGTCGGCGAAAATTTTCTTTTTCCATCGCGTTCGAGGGTGGAGGATGCAGGGGGGAGGAGAGGAGGGGGGGTGGAACCAACGCGTCGAACGATTTTCCGCTGAAGCTGCCGGTTGGCTGCTGAGCGATGTAGTTTCGTTCACGATTTATTCGCCTCGTGCCTCCCCTCTTGTCAAAGTGAATAATTACGCGGATGCCTCTGGTGGACGTGCGCTACTTTTTGTTTTTTTTGTTTTTTTTTTTTTTTT
>NW_006263473.1:459131-459791 GCF_000469605.1 Apis dorsata
TATAATAATATTTTTGTAGTAGTATTGATGGACGAGGTTGATAATTGTTGTAATATCATTTCTTCGAATTTCGAATTCGAGAGGGTATTTATCGCGAATCTCATTTTTGACAGGTCGAGGATATCGAAATTGATCGAATTATAGATATAGTATTTCGAATATATTGGTAACAATAATTAATTTCATTTCATTTACTTGTAACTTTGATATTGTTCTAGCGTTCTTTTGCAATAAAGAACAATACGTAAAAAAAAAATTCATTTTTATCCGCACAAAGAATAAGATTCAAATTCTTTCTCTTCATCGCCGGTGCACAATTATCGAAGAAAAGAAAAGAAAGAGAGACAGCCATTATAATCTCGAAGAAAGAAAATCCAAGCAATTTCCACTTTCAAAAGTTTGCCACGTTTCATCCTTAAAATTCGCGGGAAGAAATCGCATCTCTAATAACCAATTACCCCGTCCCCCGAAAATCAGAAGCCAGGGTGACCAGGGGCTAAAAATGCAAATGCGATTCGAGGCACGATCGTCTCTGTGGCTCGAGTGAATATCTTCATAACTGCTCTTTCCCTTCTCCAAAAAGGAACCACCTTAAAAAAGAGAGAGAGAGAGAGAGAGAAAAAAAAAATTCTAAAAAAAAAAAAAGAAAAACCAAAAAAA
>NW_006263473.1:459872-463122 GCF_000469605.1 Apis dorsata
AAGAAGAACGAACTCAGGGTACACGTATCCAGAATAAATCTAGCATTCATACCGGTGCGATATCAACGCGAGGAACGCGTGGAGAATTTCGTTACGACGATCTGGAAGGATGCTCGGAAGAGAGACAGAAAATGCGAAAGAAAAGATGGAGGAAATGCGAAAGGTGCAGAGGTTGGCTCCCTTTTCGAGGAGGTGGATTTATTTTCTCTTTCGTTTTTTCTTTTTTCTTTTCTTTTCTTTCCTTCTTTCCTCGTGAAGGAGAGAAAGAGAGAAGAGAAGATTAATGAATATTCAGAAGCGGAGCAGAGGTGAAGTCAGTCGGCTGCAGGTTGATTCGACGAAAAAAATAGAGCTCTTCCCGTTGGAGAGAAGCGAGAAAGGGTCAGAACTATAAAGGAAGATAAAGGAGGAAGGACAGAGGGAAACCGGTGTGTTCCAGGGAATTCCACCCCCGTTGAAAATATCCTGGCATTAACTCGATTAATTTGCCAGGGACTTTTTTAATATTCATCCGAGTCGAGCTCGCGTAACCCTCGAACGCGGCCTCCAACGCGGTGCCCTTTTCATGCCACGGAATTATTTTCGTCCCCGCGATTGTTGATTCTGCTGCGTTTCGCCCCGCCCCCTCCTCTTTAATCCTTATTCGCCTCGTGTGCCTCGCGGGATTGGAGGGGAGGAATCGTGGAGGAATCGGGATGAAAGGGATCAGAAATGATGGTCGCTCCTTAAAGATGAGGGACTTGAGCGAGATTGTGAATAGCTGCTTGTGGAGAATTTAGAACGATTCTATTATTGGATACATTTTTGGCGTGGATAAAGGGTTTGATCGATGGTATTAGGTATCGCGAAATTTATATTAATATCGGAGTACAGAATTTTTTGAATCGAATTCGAATTGCTAATTTCGAATCTTTCTTCGAACGAAATAAAATGGAATTTTTACTCTATCGTTTTAAAAAGTTAAAAAAAGTAGAGGATAAAAGTTTGTCAAAATTTTATCTGAAAATACTGATCTGAATTTTGATAATAATTAAATGTAAAAATTTCGAAACTCTCGAGCTATTCCCGTCTCGAGAATCGAGCTCATCGAGCTCGTTTATCGTGAAATTTTCGAAATGCCTAAAATTCATCACAACTATTCTAAACTAACACCCGGAACTCGAAATATTCCAAGTTTTATATATGTATACGGAAAAGGAGCAGATGATGTGTTACTCGATTTCTTCCGTACGTAACAATCCGTGAAACCTCCTTTTCTCCCCCTGCCTTTTCACCCCCTCCTTCGCTTAATTCCTTCTCTCACCTCCCTCGAAAATTACCAGCTGGAATTTCCATGGTATCGCTGATCGTCGATCTTTGACAACGACGAACAGACCGTGATAACAGTTTGCCCTGTAGGAGGAATCGTATTGTCGGAAGGGTTTCTCGAACGTTTGGTGGCTCGAACGAAGATTAGTTTGGGAGAGGAAGAGGGTCGTAGAAATTGGTCGTGGCGAATTCGTGGCTGACCGTACGGTTTCCTCGAAATAATTCTGATATTGTCTCTTTCTCTCTCTCTCTCGATTATACAATTGTATATCGATATTATTCTCAAATTTTAAAAAATTGCAAAGAATAAATGAATATTAGCTTGTCTCGAAGCCGAATCGAACGGAGAATCGATTCGAATGAACGTTATAAATTCGAATTACGATTTAGGGTTAAGATAGGAGTTAAGGATCCTTTAACGAGTTGCTTTGGGTTAAGAAAGCGGCCGAGAAATGAAAATTGAAGATGGAATGGCGGGCGAAGGAAAATGGCAAACAGACTCCACGTAGGTTGTCGTCATTAAAATCCTGGCGCTCGGGACGAAAGTTGAAAGTTCCGGGTTAGTTTCGTGCCGAGTTTAATTAGCGACTCCACACGACTCGGTCTTCCTGGCGGGCAATCTATCCGCTACGTCCAATATCGCCGCCATCGTTGGCCGACTAATTAAACAAATATGGGAAGGGGGCCGTGTGTGCCCCCCTTTCGAATCGCCGAGCAGTTCTGCACTGTTGACAAATTCCGTTTTCTCTAAAAAGAAAGACGAATCTCTGTCGATTTAACACAGTCATTTGCACAATTTGCACTATACCCATGCATCTAGCTTCTTTCAAGTTTAGATACATCTGGTAGAGAAAATTTATAGTACAAAATTTATAGTTGGAATGCTAATTGGCATAATTTCGAAGATTAAAAATTTCTTTCGAAAGAGAGAAACAATTCTATGTCTTCTCTACCTTTCAGTCTTTTACACCATTTTCCCCTTAATAGGGATTGGAAATGGCTTTTCCGTTCCCCATTTTTCGAAGTTCGTAGGTCGAAAAGTCAGGTGTCGGTCAAGGTAAAAAGCTCGTCGAAGCTTTAAACCCTCCTCCCTCTCTCCCCCACTTTTCTCCTTTTCTCTATCCTCGTCTCTGATTGCTCTCTAAAAGACAATCGTTCGGACCGTCAGCTCTTTCCTTTTGAGGAAATTTTGCTGGGTTTAAAGCGCGACACTCGGGTTGGCGTGACTTTCGATGTTTAGCCAAGGAAAGTTCGAGGCCGATTCCCCTCCCTTCCCCTTGTCACGCGAACTCGGGAATCCGAGTTGGAACAATGCAATTCCAACGAGCGCTTCGTTTCGTTCTTGGGACAATTTGAGAAACTTTCACGGATGCAAGCGTTGCTTCTTTTTCTTTCTCCCCCTCGTTTTCTCTCTTTTCTTCGCCTCCCTCGAGATGGCGAACAACTCTTTGCAAAAGATAAGTTGGCATCGATGGTAGTTAAAGTACCCTTCCAGGAATTTAAAAAAAAAGAAAAATAAAATTCACCTCGATCAGAAAACGATCCTTGTCGCGCGAATATCTCAAAAAAAATTTCGATAAAAAAGAAACATATATATAATACACTCGATAAACACAATGAAAATCGCAAATCTCCTCCAATTCTTTCTCGATCAACCTCGATAATTCTATTTCCCCGCCACTTCGATGATTCCTAGCTCTCACTTCTCCGCATCTTTCGAAGCATTCCTCTCGATCTAGGCTAAAGAGAGAAAGAGGCGAGAAAGAAAGAACTCGTATAAAGAAGAAAGAGACGGAAATCGTCAAATAAAAGAGAAGAAAAGGAAGGATTAAATGGCCAACATTGTCGCCAACTTTTCCCCCTCTCCCTTATATCCAAGCCTTCGCTCTTCCATTTACCTAAATCCTTCTCTCTCTCTCTCTCTCTCTCTCTCTCTCTCTCT
>NW_006263473.1:463668-465188 GCF_000469605.1 Apis dorsata
CTAATCCCCTACCCCCCACGTGCACTTGCCTTTCCGCGTCATCCGCCGGGCTAAAGGACTCCCGGGCCGAGAGTATCTGCCTACTTAACACAGCCACCGTGCATACATTTTTAATCGGCTCCGCGATAATGCCTTGACATCTTCGCGTTCATCGATCCGTGCCGAGATTCGAGGAGAGGGAGAGAGAGAGAAAGAGAGAGGGAGAGAGGATCCTACGCTTTGTTTCAGGTGTCTCTTCTCGTTTGTTTGTTTAACCGTTTGCGATGGAATGGGGGAGCGAGTTGAGGAAGGAGTTTGGTTTGGGTTTTGATTTTGAGATTTTCGTTTGGACGATTGGGGAGAAGGTTCTTCTAGATTGATATTTCTATAATGTAATTTTTTAAGGATAAAATTGTAGAATTTGATATAATTTAATTTTCTTTCTTTTTTTGGATTTAAATAATAAATATGGAGACGTTTGGAGGAGAAATATTTATTTTTTTTAAATAAGAGAATTATTTGAAATGATTGTTGTTGTTGTTTCAAAGTATTGTGAATACGTTTGGTGGCTATTAACTCAATTTTCTGTATTCCGTATAATTGTCACGATTTAAAATCATCGTATTCCAGGGACGATATCAATTCGTTGATTTATATTCGTCCGATTCGTGTAAATCAGATTTAATAACGTTCGATGATTAATAATTAAACGTGCAGATAAATTAATAACACAAAATAAGGTGATTAATCAATCGTTTATTGATAAATATTTTTAATTTTGAATATTTAATGCATGTTATTCCATGCAATTATTATTTTTAATAAAGATTCTGCAAGATGTGAAAATTGGTTTTGATTTTGTTAGGTTCTTTTTTTTTTTCATTGGCATTTCTCGCTTCTTTTCTCTTTTTTTTCTATTTTCCTTATCTATCTTTTTCTTTCCAATTCTTTCTCCTTCTCTACAATTCGTTTCACTTTCAGTCTTTCCCTTTCCACCTTTTGTGTAAGCTAGACATAGTACACGTTTAATTTCCGCCCTCTCGACTTAACTGCACGATTAAAGATCGCAAAAACGCGCGAAAGGGAGCTGGTAAACGATAATGGCGAGTGTATCTTATAATTCCGCGAGAATGAACGAACTCGAATTTTGTTGGCTGGATCCTACTATCTCTTTCTTTGCACGTTCTTGTAATCGTTTCAAACTCGTAGACGTTGTAATTATTAAATTACCATTTAATTTAGAATGAAAGTTTAATTTCTTGTTAATTAAATATTTAATAGCAATACATTTGTAAATTAAACCATAATTTTTCTACGTTACAGAATGAATAATATGATAACGAATAATAATATTCGAAAAATTTTAAATATCGTATATTTATTAAATTTTTTTTTCTTTTTTTTTTTATTTCTAATTATATCCAAAAATGAAAAGATGCAAATCTGATTCGCTATAGAAAATGAATAATATAACGAATAATAATATTCGAAAAATTTTAAATATCGTACATTTATTACTTTTATTTTTCTTTTTTTTTTTT
>NW_006263473.1:465201-470816 GCF_000469605.1 Apis dorsata
TCATTTCTAATTATTCAACTCAAAAATGCAAGGATGCAAATCTGATTTGCATNNNTCTACATGTGTAATTAGTAGTATTGAATCATTGAGATTATAGAAAATGAATAATATGGTAACGAATAATAATATTCGAAAAATTTTAAATATTGTACATTTATTACTTTTATTTTTCTTTTTTTTTTCATTTCTAATTATTCAATTCAAAAATGCAAGGATGCAAATCTAATTCGCGTTCTACACGTGTAATTAATAGTACTATAGAATCATTGGGGTTATAGAAAATGAATAATATGGTAACGAATAATAATATTCGAAAAATTTTAAATATCGTACATTTATTAATTTTTTTTTTCTTTTTTTTTATTTCTAATTATATTCAAAAATGCAAGAATGCAAATCTGATTCGCTATAGATAATGAATACTATGGTAACGAATAATAATATTCGAAAAATTTTAAATATCGTACATTTATTACTTTTTTTTTTTTCATTTCAAATTATATTCAAAAATGCAAGGATGCAAATCTGATTCGTGTTGTACACATATAATTAGTAATAATATAGAACTATTGGGGTTATAGAAAATGAATAATATGGTAATGAATAATAATATTCGAAAAATTTTAAATATCGTACATTTATTACTTTTCTTTTTTCTTTTTTTTTTTTTTTTCAATTCTAATTATATTCAAAAATACAAGAATCTGATTCGTGTTGTAATTATTAGTAGTAGTAGAATCATTGGGGCTATAGAACTGCAATCCTGAAACAGGATAGAATTACGCGGGTAGAGGAAGCTTTCCCCGAGGGGAAAGTCAGTTTTAATACTTTGAAGGGTTTAGCATAACACCGCAAACAGAAGATTAACGCAATATTACTTAACGTATATAATCGAGTCACTTTCTCATTCGAATTTGCGATACTCGAACAAGTTCGTCACTTAACGAGTACTTAAGCAATTATTATATCATTCGATCACGAATGGATCTGTTAAAAACTTACTAATTTCACTAATTCCGTCCTTGCACAAATGACTTTCGAAAAAATTTCTCTTGTCTTTCTCTAATCATCTCTTGTAATCGTGCACAGTATCTTCAAAATGCATGAAAAAATCTATCTCTATCGAGAAGAATTTTCCCCAACTCTCGATATATATATATAACATAAATTGAATAACATATTTACGTTAAAAACATTTCAAATTCATTATGTATAAAGTTAGAATATACGAACTCGAGTAAAACATAATCACGAATTTCGACGTATTATTACGAGGCGTGCACAACAATTATTATTATTATCGTGCGCGTTCTCTCGCAGCACACCTGTACTACCGTAGAATTTAACGTAAACCCGAGACATTTTGTCTCGAGGGCATGGACGTTAAATTTCTTTAATCTGGGGAAGTAACGCGCGAAGAGTTTGCCGCACGCGGACGTGGGATCCTTCGTTTCGCTAAGTTGGTAACAATTAGTAGTTAGTAAGCCCCAAGAGCGAGGTCGTATTCTCTCTGGCAGCAACGATTATTGCAAGCCTGGAAATGGTACTAACGATGCGTACGCAAACTTTACATTTATCGTTATTGTGCTCCGTCAACCACTCGCGCCAGCTGTTCTACACTTCCGTAGCCACTCCTTTCCTTTTGTTCCTGATACTGCTGCCGTTCTTTTTTCCCCTCCATTTTTTTCCTTTTTTTCTACCCTCCGCGGATTTTTCTCTATCTCCTTAGCTTCTTAGCTTTAATGGATCTGTCACGTTTTCTTTCTATCGTTCCCCCTTTTGTTTTCTTTTCTTTCTTTGTTTTTTTTTTTTATTTTATAATCACTAGATGATTTCTTTTGTTTTTAGCATTCATAATACTTTATAGTAATTCTTTTTCTTAAGTATCTTTCTCTTTAATTGGTTTTAAAATGTAATATCGAACTCAATCGTCTTGCGACTCTACGATTCGTGATCATTTTATAATTAAGATTATTCTGACACTTCACGTTTCTAATTATTATTTAATTTATTCTAAAATATATATTATTATTCGTAAATAAATAATATAAATATCTAATAATTAAAACTTGATAATTTAATAAATAACGATAAACAATGTGCTAAGGATAGTATTATAGTAATGAAAAAAGTTTATAGTAAGAGGAAAGTCGCATAGAAGTGCCAAAAGTACCAAAATAAAGACAGAACCCATTTCCCATTATGGGAAAAACGGTGACTCACTTCCTCGGCTCGATGGTTATATCTTATATTGCAAATATTGCTAACGAGAATCGCGTTCGTGCTCGGAGCCGCCTAGCGGTATAATCGGTACTATGGTATGATTGTTCAGGTTATAATTAAATATAATGCCTCCTCTGTGTTTAGAATTTTAATCTTTATGTCAGAATATTTTTTATATTCCATACAATTATTCGTGTTAATACATCGAAAAAATTAAATCGTTTTTGTTAAAAATATTAATTTAATTCAAATGTATCGTAAAATATAGAAGCATTTTTAGCAACAGTAACATATATTAAATGTTAGACAATATTATATTCGAATATTACTTCCGATATACGAATTTTTTAGTTTCTTTAAATTTTTACAAATCGATAATATGTAGTTTAAATAGGAACAGCGATTCGTTATTAAATATTATTCTTGCACACAAATGGAAAAAATAAATAGGAACATTTTTCGTACAAAGTTCGAAGCCAGGTAGAATTATCTCTGTAAATATTAATATATTATTACAAAAATACTTATCATTTTTATTCTATCATACAAATATTATCTTAATTGTCTTATTCCTTCTTTCAGCATTAAAACAATCGATATAATAAACTTTTATTGCATCGATTTATTATAATTCTGATAAAAATTTCCAAAATTAAAAAAAATTAAAAATAATGATAACAACAATATATCTGATTCGATTAATTTCTTTTATCAATTTTTATTTTTATTTATTATTTTAATTATTATTTATTTTTTTTTTTTTTAATTATTTTACAGGATCTATATTTTCTTCAAGACTTATAATCACATTCTCTCAAGTTTCACCAGCAACGAAAGGGGTAAGTGCTAAAACCAATTTCCCAAATTCTTTTTAAAAGAATCTCTCACAGAGATCGTTCTACCTGGTACATTACTGAGTTAACCCGACAAGCTGGTTATTAACCCTTTCACAGTACAGTACAAGAGAAACTTGGGCAACCCATAAAATACAGTATTATAATTCTCCTCATCGTATTATAATTAACATTATATAATGTTTTAATCCCATAATGTAATTATTCTTAAACTTATCAAACATGAAAGAATAATTTAATTAAAAAACTGCAATTATTTCTATGACAAATTACAAACTTTCTTCGCTCAACTTTAAAATAAATTAATTCATATACTTCGTTTCATTATACTATTTCACTATACCGCGAAAGGATTAAATTAACAAAAATGTTGCACCAACTTTTCGACTATGTCGTCATCATCATCAACAACAAATAATTTTCGGTTGGAAATTTCGGTAAAAACCATTCTTAATCCCCTGAAATCGATCTCCAGTCTGAAGTGTGATGAAACTCGAGGCTGGAGGTGTTCAAACACAGAAATCCTGCGGAATATCGAAGTAGGGATGAAAGAAGTCGAGGGAAACGTCAGTTTTTTTGCGGTTTTATCATCCGACTGGCCGGGGGTGGTAATTTGTTGAAGCCCGCGTTGTCGAAGACCGGAAGTAGGTCCCTGACTTTTTGTCCAGCGCCGATGGCTGCCAACTCGAGCCATCTGAAACGATGGCGTGCTTTGAAAAATGAACATCCCTTTCTATCCCCATTCTTGTTACTTGTTCGAACAGCAAAAGTACTGCTTTCGTGCTAGGAATTGCGATGTGTAAATTGGGCCATTGAGTGGCTTTACCTCGGTTAATTAATTAATGTGTCGTGCGTGTCTAAGAGAAAGCTAGATCTTTAGTAGAAATTAAATTAAAAAAGTGGAGTGATTAGGTTAAGTTAGGTTGGATTAAAAATTAAAGCAAAAAAGTCTTAAATATATATCCTAAAAGAGACTTAAATTTAAAATTGTTTAAAAAAACAGTTTCACAAACTTTATATCTTAATTCATTTAATCAGATCCAAAGTTTTTTTTCGTATTCGAGTGAAACAACAGATTGGGAATCGAAAAATCAAAAAGAAGATACTCAAATAATACGTAACAATGCTAGGAATAAAGAGACCTAATCTTCTTATCACCTCCTTTCTAATTCTCTTCTATCGAAACATCGCAACAATCAAAAGCTGGCCACTACTTTCCAATCCACGAATAACAAAAGAGAGAAAAAAAACAAAGGGATTAAAAAAGATTATAAAATATATATATATATATATATATCTGAAAGGGTAATTTATTATTCTCGAACAATCGAATCAATCGTCCCACCGAGCAACGTAATCAACATTAAAATCCTCTCACCAATTAAACCGAGCTTGATGCATGGAAATGGCAGACGTTGATCCGTGAAACGTCAATTATCGACTCTGGTGCGTTCCATCAAAGACGACAATACTTGGAACGCTGGCGTTGTTCAGCGGGTTTAGCCCGTTTATCGGGCCACGGGATTATTAGCACGGTGGGAAAATAGGGGACCGTATCGGCCGGAATGGAACACGCGTCGCGCTTATGGAATCATAAAAGCCGCGCTTTACCTATTCAATTGTGAACACCGTAAATTGGAAACGACGAAAATACCGCGGCATCGAAATCTGCGCTTGTTTCCACCGTGAAAAGCGACAAAGCGGCAGCTGTATCGCGCCGGGGAAACGGACAGTCTAAACTTGCCCCGTCCCGTCGAAATTTAACCCTCTTTTCAACCCGAGCGTTTACATGGGAATAATAACGTATCGTGTTCGAAGAATTGTGCGGACAAAGCTGTGATTTCATAAATTTTCAACCAACTTCAAATTTCCAAGAATTTTTCTACACGTACGTCTTTTCGAAGAATTGAATTTAATTACACGTGTTTTCCCTTTAATTTTAATCCGATATTTACTTATTCCTTAAATTTTTACCTTCTCCAATTTACACATCCAGAAATTCGGATAAAAATCCGTTAATCACGAAACTAATAATATTTCATTAATCCAAAAAAAAAAAAGAAAGAAAAATGTCAAATACAAATTGAAAACAGCAGAGAGAGAGAGAAAGAGAGAGAGAAAGAGAGAGAGATACATAGATATCATTCGCGGGGGGGGTTAACACACAACGGGTCAAATAGCCAATTAAAAGCACCGACGCAAAAATAAAAGTTGATCAGGGAAAAGGAGGGGGAGGAGGAGGAGGAGGAGCGGGAATAGGGGATGTAAATCGGCGAACCCGATAAATTGAAATTGATTTCAATAGGGGAGGGAGGGAGGGGATGAGCGGTATCGGGGGCATATGCAAGCGCGCACATTCGTTTCCCACCTGTTGTTTTTGTATTTGGCCAGGGGTTGAGCAGCCGGATGGGGCGTTTCGGTGGGGAAATATGTGGCCCCATAAAAATCCAGACCACGGCTGAGCAACGTCGAGGTCTCCTCCACGCTGGCCAGGGTCACCCTTATAACGGGTGGCCCCGTATAAATCGTCGCTGGCTC
>NW_006263473.1:471027-471967 GCF_000469605.1 Apis dorsata
CTGGTTGTGGGCCTCGCTTTTCAACTTGTCGTTGATCGCTTTCACTAATTCACAAAGCAGACACCGGGTCACCGGGCGAGCGGTTAGGGAGATGAGAGAGGAGGGAGGGAGGGAAGGAGAGGGGGAATTAATTCGATTCGGGGACGCGATCGTGGCTAACGGGTGGAATTAATGGAACTAATTGCGTTTAAGCTCGCGATTTTCGTCCCGTTGAATGGAGAGATGATTCTTTCCTCGTATTTTTCTTCTTTTCTTTTTTTCTTTTTTTTTTCATCGAGTCGAATATCGTAAGTATTTATGTACGCTCTCGTTAAAAAAGATTTATTGGAAAAAATTTTTTTTACCAGATCGAAGAATGAATAACTTACTCGTTACTTGAATCGAAAATTTTTAATTTGCATTTTTTATAAATGTATTCTCTCTACTAAAGTAGTTGCGAAAATGATAATTTGTTTATTAATTGTTTGTTACGAAGAATTGCATTTAAGCTCACGATTTTTGTCCCGTTGAATGGAGAGGTGATTCTTGATTCTTTTCTGATTATTTTTCTTCTTTTTTTTTTTTTTTCTTTATCATTACTCGAATATCGTAAGTATTTATGTACACTTTCGCTAAAAGGATTTATTGGAAAAAAATTTTTTACCAGATCGAGGACCAACATCTTATTTAAATCGAAAATTTTTAATTTGCGTTTCATAAATGTATCCTCTCTACTAACTTTTCCAACGACACTTGCGAAAATGATAATTTTTCGATTAATTGTTATTATTGCATTTCCGCATACTAACGATAAATGTAGCTACATTCGATATATATATATACCGTAAACATCAACATATACAAACAAGATAGTATTGTTTCGATGATAAATCAATAAAACGGTAATAATAATAATAATAATAATAATAATAATAATAATAATAATAATAATAATAATAAT
>NW_006263473.1:472002-474848 GCF_000469605.1 Apis dorsata
ACACGAAAATGGATAAATATGATCGAACGATGGTATTGCAATTTATTATGAAACTCACCGATAATTATGTTACGTATAAATGCACGAGACGCGGCCAATTTGATCAATTTTTAAAACATCATCTCGGCCAACGTCAACATCGCGCTGTATCGAGAAATAAATACTTACGGACGGTGGCCGTGTTGAGAGGTAGCCGCGTCACTTCGACTATGGACCGGTACTTGTAGAGAGCGTGCCTAATATCCTCTTCGGGTAATTCTTCGGGTACGTCCAGAACGTAGACGGTGAATGTCTTAGCCGGTCTGCAAGGTATGGCGACCTGGCGTTCATGAATACGAAACGTCGTATTTAGAGGAGGGGGGGATATTCTGAAGAGAGTGGGTTCGCTTTGTATACCGAAAGATAAGTACCTTCTTGTAGAACCGTGCCCCCGTGACTTTGTGAAATCCCTTTTTATAGACCGCCTGAAAATCGTCGATGTTGCTGAACTTGAAGAGTATACCGGTAGCCGTCTTCGTCAGGGAGAACATTCCACTGAGGAAATCACAATTTTTATATTTTATTTCCAACTTTTTTTTTCTTTTTTTTTTTTTTTTTTTTGAGTTAAGTTTTAACTTTAAGTTTGCTTAAGTCAGAATATTTATTACGATGCATCGATGTGATGTGTGATATGTTCATTTAACATTCGCGTGATCGTGCTTGATTTTCATGAGCAAATTGTATTTCAAAACACAATTTAATGGATCGGTTAAATTTAATAAGTTAACTAGTTCATGGTCATCCATTAAAATTGGGAACGTTGAAGGGAGAACGAGAATTTCAATTAAATCGTCGTCACACTTGCTTGTCTCGTGTTTAGAATTAATGAGAGGCCTCTCTTCTGCTTTGTATCTGTTATGATTTGTGTATACTGAATTATTAGAGACAGGGGGAACAATGTGTCATTTTGAGAACACCGAATTCGAATAAAAAAAGGAAACGAAAATTCATTGCGATTGTGATTTAGTTGTTCATCAATATTATCCGATAGATTAATCGAAATTTTATTGGAAAAATAATTTATTAAGTGTATAATTCGTTCAACGTAGTTCAATTAATTTGTTAAAAATTTTAATAATTTTTATACTGCAAAATTATACGTGCAAAATTAAATATTGAAAATAAATAATTTAAATTAATACGATGAAATTAAATCCTTTCTCAATGGATGCAATTCTTATTAAAAATTCCGTAAGATTATTAAACTAGGAAAACTTTAAAATACGAATAATTTAAAAATTTAATAAATTAAAAGACAGTGAGGTTTAAAAAAAATGTACCTCGAAAATCTTCGACTTAAAAAAATTTCTGAAAAACTTTGCCCCAAAAAATTTCTATCGCAAAAAGAGTTTACTTTAAAAAGTTACTTAAACTCAAAAAATCCTTGATTTAAAAACTTCTGAAAAATAAGCCAAGTATAATTTTGCGTTTTAATGAAACGAAAAAAAATCCAACGAAAAGTTTAAACAAACTGTTTAAACAAACATCCTTATTGTTGTCTAGAATATGATGAAGAATTCTGAAAAAAAAAAAAAAAAAAAGAAAATCTTCCTCCTTCATCTTACCGAAAATTCATCTTCTCGCAAATGGTGGCAGCTTTTTCGATGCTGAGCTCGTGGCTGGGCGTCAACAGGAAGGCGCCTTTCGTCAGGAAATCGGTCTCGCTGATCTCGGAATCCGTGTCCTGATCCTGCCAATCGGCGGATGCACGCCGACTCTCCTGATTCAATCGTAGCAACGAGCTACTTTTCGACGTGGACATGTCGTTTTCGCACGTGGCACTGGCATCCTGACCCCTCTGTGACATCTTTTATAGGAAACGCGATAGGTGGGATAGGTTTCAAGATCGAAGGCAACTCGTTACGGGAGATCGACTCCTCGTAAGACACGCACTCGACGCACTGTCGAACAGTTACGCATCGATACGCTCCTTTTATATCTAATCGTCGATCTTCCCTGCCCACGATCTGCGTGTTTCTTCTTCGATTGAGAATTGGTCGTTGAAAAAAAGTAAGGTTAAGTTGAGTTGTGAAGAGTTGTTCGATGGATAATCGAGAGGTTTTTCCCTTTTTTTTTTCTCTCTCTTTCTTTCGAAGGGGAATGGATTCGATGAAATATTCACGAGGTGGTCGAAGCTTTGCCCGAAGTTTGAGAAATTAAGTTAACATCGATACGTGGGATTAGGATAATAAATACAGTGGAGATTAATAGCGAAGTGGGGCAGAGTTTGAGGAACGGAGGCTGAAATAAACGTAAAAGTTGGCGTATTGCGAGAATTAAGTTGAGCCGCTTGTTTATCAAGTTTGTATAAGTAATTGAAGTTTGCTTTAGATGATGGGAGATAGAGCGAGACAGTTTTATTCGCGTACAGCAGCGCCACAACGCGGCACGAACGCGCAACGATATCTATATACGGGAATAACTACGTGAGAATGAAAGGACGTATAATATATTTTGAAAAATTTGAAAAAGTTTAAAGTTTAAGACGTATCTAGATACGAATAGATTAAGAATGGTTGATATTTAATTTTTTTTATAAATACTTGCAAATGAAACGAGAAATCAATTCTTCAACGTGACTTGTTCGCTTTAATATCGCGCGATCATTTTCTCTCTCCCCTCTCCCCTCTCACACGTATCTATAAATAACGCATTGTATTTTAATTTAACCCTTTCGTTATGGAGGGTATATGAAGGTGAAAGAAATAAATAAACCTTAAACCTTAATGTTAAAAATAGGCCGTTTTATTGATAATCGTATTAATTTTAATTGTACATTCAACGTCCTTTTCTTTTTTTTTTTTTTT
>NW_006263473.1:475100-478790 GCF_000469605.1 Apis dorsata
GTTAATTAAAGAAAAGTGAGATGATATTAACTTGGATCAAGGTTAATTGGCCTCTTCAGACACGTAGGTGATGCTATAATTGTATTATTATTAATTATTAAATAGAATGGAAGGAGAATTAAATAATTCTATGCGTGAATTTTAAGTGAATTACACGTATTTATTAAAATAAAATTCGATATTTATTATTGTAAAACATTCGTTATTTTATTAACACCGAATATTTCGAATGTTCAATGCGTGACAGATCATTCAACTATGAAATAATAATATATTTTTAAATTAAATTAATTTTTCCATCGATCGTTAATTCAATGAAGATGCATTACTTTCATCTATTTCCGGTTAAAAAAATTTTTCGCAATTTTTTTAATGAACCATTGAGAATCTATAATGTAATGTATAATTAATACATCGATCGATCTCTAAATGTAAAATTTGAAAAGATGAATTCTTTCTTCTAAAGAGAATATAAATTCAAATGAAAATTTCATTCGTCCTTTAATTTTAGAATAAATTATTTGTACATCTTGTAAAATCTTCATTTTTTTTCTTTATTAAAATGAAGCAAAAAATATGTGACAAAAATTAAAATAATTTAAACGAAACTTTTTGTTCTTTTTACAATGCAATTTAAAATTTTCCGTATTAAAAAATTCAAGAAACATTCTTCTTTGTATTCTAAATCTATCCGAAATCGTTACTATTCACCAATTAGCACCGCTTCAAACGAGGAGTTATCTTCAGAAATCAGAATTTATTTTGAGCCTCGAGTAATTGAACTTATCGAACTATTGATACCGAATATATATTATATACCGCACTCGAACTTTTCTGAACTTCCGAATACTCAACTTATCAAACTCACGAACTCGCCAAACTTTATAACGAACTTTGCCAAAACTTGGACCTAGCTTGTAACTAGCATGGAGATCACTTCAATGCTCAAAGACAGAAATTAACAGAAATGCTTCGTTACTTCGAGATACTCGAGATTGCTTACTACTCTTGCTTAACTATATATATATTTATATACGAATATCACGAATCTTTCTTTCTTTTTTTTTTTATTTTTAAATATAAATATTTCACGAACATTTCCAAGAGAGAAAATAAAAAATTTCCTTTTACTAATAAATTATATCCTTTATTTCCTTAAAAATGAATTTAAAATGAATCATTCGTAAATTTTTTTCCAAATTTCCACGATTAAAATTCTTCATAATAACTTTCCCTTTCTCGAGAGTCTATTGCTTCCGTTCACGCTTAAAATTCCCGTATTCGAAGGACGAAATCCATCCAGCGGTGGGAACAATCGTTGCGTTGAAATTTGATCGAGACTAAGCAACAATAAGACGAAAGCCGAAAGCGCCAATTAACACGGGCTTCATCGAACTCTCCACCAACCATGCCAAGTTGATACACAAAGACGCAAACAGGCGTGTATACAGAGGCAGAGGATGAATTGCACGCGTGAAAGGCATAAGGAGGAGCGAGATGTATATATATATATACATATATATAGAGAGAGAGAGAGGGAGAGAGGAATGTACGATTCGCGCGTTCAGAAGCTTCATTTGAATTGAAATCAAGAACGGCTCGATTTCTGGCAGGATATTCCGCTGGCTGACTGCGACAAAGCGGCTAGATGCATCGATTTGCACTAATTATCGAGGTGGTAATTGCCGTGAACGAGATCGCGAGCCATCGAGGAGATCCATTGCTGATGGAGATCGAGCCGATCAATCGTTAATCGGTTAATGAAATGGAATAAACGTGCATGGATAGGAATCTCCAACCTCCAACGGAGGAATGGGGAACACACCTCTTTGAAATCTGAAAATTTTCGCCGATTTTTCTCGAGAGAGGAAAGAGTTCTCTCTTAATAACGAGAGAAGGAGATCGTCGAAATTTTGAGGTTAGGTTTGATCATTATGAAATCGAATCGATACTATTGCATTCCATTTTATTTTTTTTTTCCATTTTATTATTTTATTATTACATTAACGAAATATTAATATTATGAACGATTCAAAATGATTATTATTCAAAATTTATATTTTTCGCGTATAATATATGAGAAATGAGATTGAGGATAATTGAGTTAAAAAAAAAAGGAGGGGAAAAATTCGATTCGATCGTAATTACAGATACAATATTAATTTCCCTTCTTCGATTATTGATTAAATGTACGTGTGTACATGTGTCGGCCGGAGATATTAAATTTCACAGTTGTAATTAACACGATCGTTACAACGTGAAGATAGGAAGGATTTATTAATTAGATGGAACGTTCGATTTTGCGCGACGAGAATCGTCGAGTCACCAGCCGGCCTGATGGAATTCATTATGGGGCCCAGGAATATTCTTATTGGAACCAGTCTAATAATGATTTATGGCAACATTCTGTATATCCACGGGCCAGGCCATCTGTTACAGGGTGCGTTTCGCGGTTGTACGCGGCGCAAGATGTGCAATAAACTTTGCTTCTGCAAACTGAATTGCCGCCCATATTACGCGGCCGCGTTCCAATTTAATGACTGCGCCAATTCGAAACAAACAGCCGTAACATTGGCCGAAATCCATAACGAGATTTCTACATTAGTCATTGAGTTATTTAATGACGAGCAATAATGCCAATCCTTGCTCCAACGAAGGTTATATATTTTTCGATTTTCAATGTTCAAATGTACGATTCTTGATGGGAGAATCTTTGTTATAATTTTATTTGGCTGTGTTTATTTTATTTCTATGTGATTCGGAGTGAATATCGAGTAAGATTTTAAATTACAAAATTTGGTTATTTGAAATTGTAATCAAAATAATCCAGAGAAGAGAAGATGTTGAACTTGAGTTTCAACTTAAGTTTATTAAGTAATTTCACTTTTTCAAAAAAACGTATAATCGAAATAAGAATAATTAATAAATTAATAAATAATAAATTGATTAAATTTCGAGTGAACGTGTATTATTTTTGGTTGCACGATTTCAAAAATAGAATCAAACTTGCAATTTCTTAAATATATGATGACTCATGAATATTAGAATGTATAAATACAGTGTAATTCTTGCTGGAAGAATCTCTATTATTTTATTTACCTGTATTATTTTATTTCTATGTGATTCAGAGTGAAAATCGAGTAAGATTTTAAATTACAAAATTTGATTTTTTGAAATTGTAATCAAAACAATCCAGAGAAGATGTTGAAATTTAAGTTGATTTCACTTTTTCAGAAAGACGTTCCATTGAACTAAGATAAATTGATTAAATTTCGAGTGAACGTGTATTATTTTTGGTTGCACGATTTCAAAAATAGAATCAAACTTGCAATTTCTTAAATAGGATGACGTGAATATTATTATGAAATTAGTATTGAATGTATGTTAGAATGTATGAATACAATTGCAATTCTTGATGGAAAAATTTTTATATATAATTTTATTTGGTTGTATTATTTTATTTCTCTGATTCAGAATAAAATCGAATAAAATTTTAAATTACAAAATTTGATTCTTCAAAATTGTAAATTAGAAAAGATCTTGAAACTTAAAAGGTTGATTTTTTACTTCTTCAGATAGATGTTCCATCGAAATAAGGATTTTCAAATAAATTGATCAAATTTCGAATGAACGTGTATTATTTTTGGTTGCACGATTTCAAAAATAGAATCAAACTTGCAATTTCTTAAA
>NW_006263473.1:478798-486251 GCF_000469605.1 Apis dorsata
AATGACTCATGAATACTAGAATGTATAAATACAGTGTAATTCTTGCTGGAAGAATTTCTATTATAATTTTATTTACCTCTATTATTTTATTTCTGTGAATCAAAATAAAATTGAGTAAAATTACAAAATTTGGTTCTTCGAAATTGTCGAAATCAGAAAAGATATTGGAATTCAAGAGATTGATTTCTTACTCTCAATTTGTGTGAGTTTGATCTAAAAATATCTTAAAGATAACCATCAAATTTCAAATACATTCACGATAACTTCTCCTATCTTTCTCTTGATTCGAAAACTTCGCTTCGTAGAATCAAACTGGCAACGAAGCGAAGCGAGCGACAAAGGGTGGGCAAAGGGCGTTGCATCCAGCCAACAATCGCGTTCCCCTCAATCTTCCTGCCTGAACGATCGTCGCTCAAGCGCCGAGCAATCGACAATCGCAGGCTTTGCGACAATTCCCACCTGATGCCGATACATATCCGTTTTTAGTTGGATTATGCTGACCGCGTTACGCCTGTTTGCCCCCGGTAATCCGGCGCGCCCTTCCTCCCCCCTCTCCCCCTCCCCCCGATTGCGAATTTGCCACCGCTTCGAATCGATAATAATTGATTCCGAATTACCAAATCGGGCAAGCGCTTCGAACCGGTGCGTGATTGAGAGGGAGGGAAGGGGGAGAGACAGATGCACGCCACGTTCCATCGATCTTTTTTCTTTTTTTCCAAGGTGATCCAAGGCGATCCCCCCCTCATTCTCTTAGTTTCATTTCTTTCCTCTCTTCGTATTTCTTTCCTTCGTTTCAAATCGAATCGTGAAGTTCGTGAAAATCAACCCTTCTTTTTCGTATCTGAATGTATTTCGATGTGAAATATGTGATGTTATTTGCGTTATACATCGTGACTTCGTTCGTTCGTTTCTTTTGTTTCTTCAAAGGAGATTATTTTTCAAGAAAAAAGTCGAATAATCGAAAAGTCGAAAGAACGATCATCGAAGAATTATTACCTCGATTTATCCATTTATCCATCGTCCCTCTTCGTTCGTTTCACTTAACGACGGCCAATTTTCGCGAGCGCCAAACTCGGGGACGAGTCGGCATTAGGGCGCAATTACGATCGCGCACAGCCGCCGAAATCGGTCACCGCGATAATTCACGGGGCCAAGGCCTCCTCCTCGTCGTATTATCGACAGGGAGAGGCCGCGCGTAGGTGGCGGCCAATCAACAACTTACTTTTTTCCGAAGCGATGGAGGAGAGCGTGGGCCCCCTTAATTGGATGATTGGATGGGCCCGACCACGTGTTATCGTCGATAAATTGGCGTAAACGTGGACGAAAGGAGAAAAGGGGAGGGATTCTTCTCGATCGTGGCTGGTTTTCTGCGTTTCCGCGCAGGGAAGGGAAGGCAGACCGATGAGGATTTATAAACCTTGGAGCGGTCGAAGATTTACGGGGAAGATGACGAGTTTTTTCAACGGTGGTTTAATCGAGGATGCGACGATTCTTGATTCGGCGTGGCGTCGAAAATATAGTACGATCGAAAGGGAGAGAAAGTTTTGTTTTCGTTACGAGAAATTATTTGGATTATTTTTGAACGTGTGCATCGTTTAAAATATTTTTCCTCCCCCGATTATATTTTCTCCCCTGATTTCTTCAATTTTGGATTAAAAAAGAATCTGGATATAGATTTTACACTCGTCGAAAATACGATATGCAAAATATTCCGCGTAACAATTTAACGCTAACAAAATAAATCGTAAAAGTTTGATTGGCGCGAAACCAACATTTCCTTCCTTCTTCGACAAAATTTTTCTCTTTTCGGAAAAAAGAAAAAAACAAAAAACAAAAAAAGGGAAAAACGTACGTGCGAGCGAAATATCGATTGTTTCTAACAATCGGGTTGTATTCGATATTTTATCGAGATTAAAAAAAAAAAAGAAAAAAAGAAAAGGAAATTTATTCGCAAAAACTGGACTAAAAAAATCCGAGGTGCCAAACACGTGGCGTGGTATTAAAAAAAATAAAAAAAAACGAAATTAACGCAATCAACGTTTCATCCGATAATGTCCACCTCGCAATGCTGCGGAGTCGGCCGGCTGTTGAAACAACTCGTTTACATCGCGTTGTTGATTTTGTTTGCGCGCGGCGTGCGTGCGCGGTATTCGCGATCCAAACTCGATCCGGGAAACATCAGAATGCGCATATATTTGACGCCTCCCGAAAAATGATCACGGATCGAAAAAGAGGGGGGCCGAGATACACCCGTAGAATTTCCATTCCTCGAACGATCGAAATTCGCGTTGCGATTTTTTCCTCTATCCTTTCCATAAAATTCATTGACAATCATCGACAGATTTCCATGTATCATAAACTCGAATGATAAACGTACAAATGTTACTTGTTCGAATTTAATTGTAAACTCTCTCCAAAAAAAAAAAAGCATCTAATGGAATTTGGAAATTTGTGAAAGAAGCGATATAATCATCGATTAGTGAGAATACTATTTCTCGATCGAAATTCGCGATTTTTTTCTCCATCTTTTCCTCCTCTCCACAAAATTCATCGACAACCATCGACAGATGTATCATAAACTCGAACGATGAACGTAAAAATGTTACTTGTTTTACGAATTTAATCGTAAACTCTCCAAAAAAAACATCTAATGGAATTTGGAAATTTGTAAAAGAAGCGATATAATTCATCGATTAGCGAGAATACCATTTCTCGATCGAAATTCGCGTTGCGATTTTTTTCTCCACCCTTTCCTCCTCCCCTCTTCCACAAAATTCATCGACAATTATCGACATATTCGCATGCATCATAAACTCGAACGATGAATACAAATACTTGTTCGAATTTAATCGTAAATCCTCTAAAAAAAATCTAATGGAATTTGGAAATTTGTGAACCTCCCCCTTAACCACGTGCAACCATTTCTCGAACGATCAAAATTCACGTTGAGAATTTTTCCTCCACCTTCTCTTACTTCTCCGTTTTCCACAAAATTCATCGACAACCATCGACAGATTTCCATGTATCATAAACTCGAACGATGAACGAATGTTATTTCTTCGAATTTAATCGTAAACCCTCCAAAAAAAATATCTAATGGAGAATTTGGAAATTTGTGAAAGATATAATTCGCATCGATTATCGAGAATACCTCCCCTTAACCACGTGCAACCTTTCGAACACGATCCCAAGAAGAAGGATAGCGGATAGAGTAGCAAGCACCCTCCCTCCCTCTTCCCCCGATTAGCCATTCTCCTCGAATCGATACGTAGCCATTAGCCCGGCCGATAAACGCTCCTTCGAGGACTCGAGCCGGGTCGAGTCGATTCCTGGGCCGCATCGTTGGTCGAAAAATCGCGGGGACGAAGAAAAGAAATTATTCGCTTTCGGCGGAGACGCGCGGCAGAGATGAGCGCAGCGTGAACTGCCGCTTTGAAACGGGGATGAATTGTAATTGGACGGAAATGGAATTCGGATAGCGCGGCCCTAGCCACTGCGACGGAACGAGAGGGTAAGATATATATATATATAGAGCGTAACAGAAGGGAAGGAAACAGAGAAACGAATAGGTAGAGGGTACTAGGCCGAGAAGTGGATAGAGTGGGAAAGAGACGACCGACCGAGTGGGAGAATGACGAAACGAGGGATGGAAAGGGCCGACGCCACTGGCCTGTAACTCTATGCTTCTCTGAGCTCCGATCAATAGACGCGGTACAACATCGAACCGAACGCAGTTGGGTAAAACAGTTCGTACAACTTGCAAGCGGGTTTGATTTGAAAAAAAGAATAAATAAATATGCATATATATGTGTCTATGTGTGTGTATACACGAGATGTTCTGTGGCTACAGGTGGCCATAAATCGAAGGGATGATTTTCTTCGAGGTGAAATAAGAGGAGGATCAAGGATGAAAAATTTGTTTTCTGATTAAATTAATTAAATACGTATAGACAAGATGAATTATGCAAGAGATAAGTAAATTGGCAATTGCGTTAGAAGATATTTTTCAATGAATCTGTATTTTTTAAGTTTACCAGAATTTTCAAAAAAAGAAAAGAATATATTTATTTGTTACGATCAATACCGAATTTTTAATACAAATTATAATTTACAATATATATTTACAACAAATCTATTTCTTCTTTCAAATTCCCTAGAATAGAAAAAAAAATACAGTGCGATATTTCTCATTAAAGATCAATTTTTTCTCTTTTTAATTTCCAATACATCGAACCTTAAATGAGAAAAATATTATCTTGCACCTTTTTAAAATCTTCCTCCTTTATCCGCTCGTATCATCGTCCCGAAACATCCCTGCCGCTATCCGATCGCCCCGCGATTCGATACGATCTCTTTTTCCACGGATGGGCACGCGACGTGAAAACCGATGGGATCAAGTGTTCGAGCGACTGGAATTTTTTGGCAACGATTTTTGACCGTTTGCGTTTAATTGGGCGAGCCCTGCTTCGGGGAAAAAAAGTTCACGAGAATCGAGTATTGGGAAGGGGATGGTTCGAGGTGACTCGCGATTCGAGGGCTCGAATCAGAGAAGGAGATGCGACAAGGAGGAATGGGCAAGGGGGGCATAACGAGGATTTAACTGTTACACAGCTACGAGGAGGGAAGAAATGGTGTTGAGAGTTTGGAAAAATAGAGGGGGATATCTGGGGTTGTTTAAAGGGAACAAGAAAGTTGAAGGAGGATAATTGGGAGGAAAGAAATTGGGCGCTAAGAATTGAAATGTTGGATTTGATTTTTTCGTGGATGAGAAATGTAAGTTTTTTGGGGGAGAGGGGAGGGCGAGAGAAGTTTTAATTGCTATGAAAGGAGAGAGGATGAAGATTCGATCGAAATGATCTTTATCTTAATTTCATGTTTTTTTCTTCTTTTAATTTTTCTTATTTAGGATATTTTTCATTTTTTTTTTTTATCAGAGGATATTAATGTCCAAGTAAATTATGGATTGTAATAAGTATATATTAATATATTTTTACTTATTTAATGAGAAGAAATGTGAAAAAAAAAGTTTCAGCAGAGAAAAAAAATAAATAAATAAATAAATAGAAATTTCAATGGAAGTTGTATTTGTATTCGTTTACAATAAATAACTTGATTAAAAATTAAATGAAATGACTGCGAATGAATTTAAAAGTAAAAAAAAAAATTATTTTTACTTTTCATTCTTGCTGCTATTTATTATATTTCTCGTTATAAAAATATAAATTAGCAAAACGAAAAGATATTTTCGCGGATAAAATTCGAAGAAGGAAGAGAAACGAGAAAGCGAAGACGTTATAAAAGCATTTTGCGCGCTAAGTTTCTCGAAGCTATTTGAGGCGAAATGACGCATAATGGGCGGGTCTTTTTCGAACGAAACGGCTTCGTCACAAATAGCCCTAGGCTGACAAGAATCGATCGGAAAGCAGTTTTAGTAAGTTATCTTCTAATTTCCTGCGCTTCAACTTATCATGTCGTCGATGGTGTTAAGCTAATCGCGTTGATAGCCTGCAGGCAACAAGTACGTCGAACCACTGTTCGGTTAAGAATATTCTTGTATCGTACACCGATTTTCTCGTTTCTCGTGATAAAATATTAGAATAAATGTTTTTTTTTTCTTTCTTTCGTTGAAACGAGCTTGAACGTTGTGTAAAATAAAGTTTTTCTCTTATTTGATATGCAATTTGCATCGATTTTTATAATTTTCACAATTTAAATATCAATGTTTAAAATTCTTTTCTTTTTTTGTTTCTCGTTTCTTAAGAATATTTTATGTGAAAATATATATGACGTATAGAGAAATTGAATTGTTCAGAATTATAAATGAAAGTTCGATATTTTTCGAACAATCTAGTACTAATCTTTTTTATATTAATCGTTTGACGTTCAATCCTACGTATATTTCGAGAATTTTTAAATTTTAATATTCTTCGAAAGTTTTTATTAAAAAAATTTGTTCTATTTTTTTTTTTTTTTTTTTTTTTTTTTTTTTTTTTTTTTTTTTTTTTTACGTAGATGAAATATAACGAGAGGAGAGAAATTTGAAAATAGACGGAAATTTAGAGGGAGAGTATCTGAAAAAAAAAAGAAACTGAAAACTGGAAATGAATGAATACGAAAAGAATAGAAAAAATCTAGAATACGGGGGAGAGGAAAAAAGCAAAATGAAAGTACGATAGATGGTAAAAATACCTAGAAAAATTAATAAAATGGCTAGCTTGAAAAGAAAATGAAAAATGTGATAAACTTTACTTCAATTCGTGATTAAAGGCCGTAAAATTGATAACAAAAGTGGAATGCTCTCATTGTATACATTGTATATAAATGCAGAGAAGAGTAACAAAAAATTTGAAAAATTCTGAAATTGTTTTTGAAATGCTGAAACATTTGGAATATAATAGAAAAAAATTTAATTTTAAACCATGATTGAACAAAATTTAAATTTAAATTAAATATTTTTTTATTAAATAGAAATTTTACCACTATTTTATTTCATAATTTCAATTTCTTTTTATCTTCGATGTTTGATTTCGATGTTTTTTTATTTTTATTTTAATTAACAAAAATTGAAAAGATTAAAAATCAATTTGTTAAAAATAAAGTTTTACTTTTCATTTATTATTTTTACCACTTAGAATCATTTCATAATCTGATGTAAAATTGACAAAAATTTTTAATGAAAGACATAATTTTAAACAATCCTAATTTTAAAAAATCCTATCTTCATCTTATCTATAAATCAAAAATTTAATTCCCATTGGTGCATATCTTTTTTCGAATAAAAAATCCCATCTTTCGATAATCCAATATTCATTTTAATAATATTTTAAGATTTTCTTTTCCCTTTTAATCCTTTAATTACAAAAGAATACCTTTAAAACATTTTTTTTTACTACCTATTCACATTCTTCTTAAAGAAAAGAATAATATCATTAATACATCCATAAATACATACAACGTAATTTATTTAACTCGATTTATTAAAATTAACAATCAATATTATTTTCAACGTGTACATATTATAACAATTTAACTAAAAACATCTGGCATCTCAAAATCTTAACGTACGAAAAGAACAGTGTAACGAAGGAAACTAATTCCTCTGGTGTCCCCTCACCGAAAGTACGATGCCCTCTTTTCCCCAACCGGTCGATCTCGTGGCTAGAATTTGCCTTGACACTTTTCTCCGATAAATAAATGCACGATTGGGAAAAACTACGACCGCGCCGGGACGTAATTCGATTCGAGGCTCGGGCAGAACTCGATTGGCACAAGTCTCTACCACGCGCAAACCCATATGGAATTACTATGGGGGGGAGAAAGGGGGGGACGACAACGAAATTCGAACTGTCCTATCGCTTTGTTCCGTGGACGAAGACGAAGTAGACCAGAAAAATCCTCCAACCTTGTTCGGTCAGCGATTTCTGTCGATTGTTAAAAAAAAAAAAAAAAAAAA
>NW_006263473.1:486416-487885 GCF_000469605.1 Apis dorsata
GAGGAAAAAATGAAATTGGATGGAGCGTAGATCGATATACGCGAACCGTCGCGATAAATGATTGGAAAATGAGACGAATCTCGTTGGTTGGAAAGCTTAATTGAAATAGAAAAGGGAGAAAATGTGTAATGAATTTATATTGTGCATACGTGAATTGTTATTAATAACATATGTAACAAATATATTTGGATATATTTTATTTCAAATAATATTTAATTAATATTAATTTATATGGAAAGTATAGAATATTATTAAAATCAATTAAAATTTTTAAAATTAATCTAGAAAATTAATTCAAATTATTTTAAGCAATATATATGTTTATTAATTTTTTAAAATTAATTTAATTATAAGTATAATTCTTAAGAGGTAAAAAAATTAATAATATTGCACAAAATACGAAAAATACAAGTAAATAAAAATCGTAAAAAGAAAAAAGAAAATTACAGATATAAAGTCAGTTTAAAGGAGCAATTCCATTACAAGCAATTCCATTAAAATATAAAAAGACCAATATCTTGAACTGAAGAAACCGTAACACATTGGTTACCTTTACTTGAAAGAAAAACATTCGATAATAAAAAGGAAGAAAAATATTAGTAGAAAGTAATACAATCAAGAGTTGTAACAATAAGAAAGATAATCGAGAGTTCATAGTATACCATAGACCAATAATTCCACAAGTTTATAGACGATTTATATTATAAAAAAATTCACTATCTCGAATAAAAGAATACATACTTAACATTAAAAAAGAAGATAAATTTAACAAATGAAATAAAATTTTCTGTATTTTTATCCTAACCTCAAATTTCCTTTTTCCGAATTGGCTTCCTCGTAGCGCCCTCCATTCATCAAAATATCATACACATTCCATTTAATATCCATTTTTCTTTTCATTTCGAAACGAAGGAAAACAAATCCAAATAATACATAGATAAAAATCGCATGATTCCCGAAATGTTAATCGAGGCAATTAAACCGGAGAGGGCGATGCAAAGAATATTCATCAAATGCTAAAAAAAAGAAAAAAAAAAAGAAAAAAAAGGGGAGCATAAGAGAAGAAAATAAAACGAAAGGTACCGAACACCAATTGGCCATTTATCTCCCGACGACCAACCTCAGCCGGGAGCTCCCAACGAAAGAACGGTGAAAGTAAAGGCGCGTGAACAGGAAGCCAACGAGGGTAGGATTAATAGAAGCTGAGGTGGGCAAGAGAGGTGGGAAGCACCGTGGTCTTTCGAGTGGAGAGAAGAGATCGCGACCAGAGGAGTTCTCTCTCTTCCTCTCTCCCTCTCTCTCCCTCTCTGGAGAAGAGAATATAACTCAACGACGTAGTCGGGCGCGCTGGCCGTGGATTAATTTAAATATTGACATGACCCTGCAGCCGGCCACGCTCGACCAAGCGTCGCTAAACGGCTCGTTCAATTTGCGTGTCACCCTTCTCTCTCTCTCTCTCTCTCTCTCTC
>NW_006263473.1:488235-493933 GCF_000469605.1 Apis dorsata
AGCGTTTCCACGCGCGACTTCCGGTGCTCGTCGACGAACTCTCCCGGTCAATGGAACCGGAGATTGGCGTTACGTGCGATGAAAGTCAAGGAGGGTGTGGATGTAGGGGTGGATGTAGGGGGATGTTTATTGACGTTGCGTGGCCACCGATATTGTTTCGGTGGTTTGAGGGGTGAATAGGTTGGGGGTGAAACGGATTGAATGGGATAAGGGCGGTTATCGTTGATAATGCCAGAGTGTTGTTTTTTTTTTTTGATTGTTGGTTGATTCAAAAAGTAGTAAGTTTGTTTTTGGGATAGGTTGTATAAGATGAGATATTATATCGTAACGTAATGTTTGTAATATCTATTCGGATATCGGATATTTTTTAATGGGAAACGAAAAAATTGAGATCTCCATTGTTCGGGTATAGTTCCATCCGATATAAATTCATCGTGATTGACTGAATCGAAGATTTCGTTTAATTTCCTAACGTCGTAATATACGACCTCACTTCCGACAATGGATTTTCTTATTATCGATCGACATTATACATTTTAAAGGTGCGCTGAGACCGGTGCACGTGAACGCCCACTAAAAATAAGGCGTTCGATCGAGGCGAATTACTAGGGGAGGGAAATCGTATTAAAATAGCCGGTGATTAACGACATCATTTTCAACGAGCAAGAAAGTGAAAAAGAAAGGATAGGAGGAGAATGAATAACGACGTTTCGAAACGAAAGATAGAATGGTGAATCGATTACGTTAAAATAAAGATCTTCAATAAAAAGAAAGAAAGAAAGAAATGGGAAAATATTGAAGTGCAATAGTGAATTAGAATAGTCTGTTTCAATAAAATTTTTAAAGAAAAACTTTAACGAAGCATAAAATATTAAATATTAACACATTTCGTATTATAATTTCACATGGTAAAAATTTAGATTGATTTATAATAATCAAAAATCATTATTGATTACAAATATTAATATATTTATTAACTATTTTTAAATGGTCGATTCTATAGGCAGAAAGAAACACGAAGTTGATATATAAATGATTATTGATTGAAGCTTAGTTAATAAGTTATATGCGATTAAAGTTTGCATTGGACGAAAAGAGATGGAAACAGAGAGAGATATCTTTGTTACATTGTCGCGCCACAGTGCGGCGCACTATGTCATTCTGTCTCTATCTCGCTTCATCTCACGTAAACTTACATTGCTTACAACATAATGAATAAACCTTCATCGAAATTTTTATGAAGCAATTTTTGTTTGTCTCTAGAATCGACTAAAGATATATTACAACTATATTAATATATTTGTATATTAGCTAAATCGAATAAATTATAACAAATATCAAAATATAATATCATTTCATAATAAAGATTTTCATCGTGAATATTGTAATATGCTGTGAAAATTTATTATTTCATAAAATTATTTGAAATTTATACGTATAAATTTTTAATATTAAATTATACAATGAAAATTAAACGTTGAAGAAAATGAAAGAAAAATTAAAAGTAGAAGGATTAATTTTTCTATTTTTAAAAATTCAATGTTTTATGCTAACGAGAAAATTATGCAATCGTTATTGTAAATACTATTAAAAACTTTCTTCACGTGCAAAGCATCCAGTCAGTAAAATTTCCATTTACATTTGATTCTTAAGCAATTATTAATTTCGCACTAGACTAATATTTAAATAAATATAAAACGAACAACAGATTGTTCGAGAAATTAGAAGAAATATATTTCATTTTATTTTTCCAAAAAAACATTTTGCACGAAAGAGAAATTTATAATTGTAGAAATATGAAGTAAAAGAAATGAAATTAAAAGAGATAAATAAATATGAAAACAGAAGAGAAGAAAATTTTAAACTTTTCTTATTCCTATCGTTATTTCCTTTCTCTTAGAAAATAGAATCCCCATATTCGGCGATGCAAATGCTCGTCTGAAATAACCGATCGTTGAAGCGTGAATTTTTGTGCATTGTCAAGCGGTGAAAAGGGAACGAATTTCGATCACGGAAAGTAGCTGCAATTTCAATATTGCTCGTGCTCTCACCGACCTATTCGACGACGATGATGTTCATAAAAAAAGTTGCTCTATTATTCGATTTTTTTGCAACGTTTCCCTCTTTCTCTTTGCGGGAGCTTCAAATTTCATAGAAGAAAGTTCAATTTTAAAGATCCATTGATAAATTCAATCGATCTATTTTGGATAATTTTGAAGTAACAATTTGGAAATTTCTTTTCGATCTTTAAAGAAAACAATTGTAACGTGAGATTTTTCTTATAATTTTCGATTATTAAAATACACGCATTTTATTTACAAAAAATTTCTCGAAAAATTGATCATTTAAAATATGAACAATTTTTCACGAAATTTCAAAAAGTAACGAAATTTCAATCCCGTCACATTGCTCGTCACATTTAATAAAAGCAAGAATCTCCTGGTATCTCGAAAATGGAAGATCATAAAACCTGGTCTCACGCGGAGAATTTAACTAGTAGGAGGGAGTGGAGTGGATAAGACAAGATGGCCAAAGGAGCCAAAGAATGTAAGAGGGTTTTGCATTAGAAAAAATTAGACTGCCGAGAGGAAAATGAAAAGGACAGAGGTGGGATTGGCGGGCGGACACAAGGTGGAAAAAGAGAAATCCTCGAGGGTGTCGTGACGGATGAACGTGTTGTACCAACCGCCAGTTCATTGTGAATTCATCGAGGATTTTCCAAGTGATTTCCTCGGTTATGTCCGAGGGTTATGGCCGACCCTCCGTGCAAGCAACCGTGTCGTCACGAGGGGAGAACAGAGCAGACATTGCCAATTTAATATTTGATCGTCTTTTTCTTTCTGTTTTTCTTCCTCACCCCTCTCGTCCTCTTTCCAACGTCACATCTTCTTCACTCTCACCAGCTTCGTAACGGACGAGTTTGAAACTTGCCAGGCTTCGTAATCGCGTCTTCGTATTTCGCATATTACAATATCGTTGCTCGATACATCATATACCAAACAATAATTACACTTCTATTTTCTAAGTGCAACTTTCCACTCGAAAAAAAAAATGAAATAAACAGAAACATCTCTCCTGTAAAATTCCTTCCTATCAACTCACACTCGTACACTAAATTCCCCCCAAAAATTAAATGCTCTTTAAATGCCATACAAAATTCCCTTCCATTCAAAAAAAAAAACCTTCTACCTCTTAACTCTACTACACTTACCAAAAAGAAAAAAAAATAGGATAAAAATTCCAGGAACCCCAATAAAATTTCTTCGCAAATTTCCAAGCAAAGCAGAGATAAAACCCGATCCCCATGACTCTACCTCCCCCTCCCCTTCCCTCTCCATACGCTAAATTTCTCCCAATTACTTTTATACGCCGAATTAAGCGGCGAACACCTGCCATATAATATCAGGAAACATCGCCCAACACTCTCAAACATCGCCACGTACGTATACGCGCCTATAACGGCGTGACATCGCTGATAAATCCACGTTACCATTTCGAGCCGGATCTTAACCGTATCGTAATATTCCAGGGATGCCTTCAAAACAGCCCTCCCCTCCCCACCCTGCACGCCTGCCGCCGGATGCCGCTCGTATCTCGGTCTGAGTAGTAAAATTCCGAATTGGCGCGCGCGCGCTGCCAGATTAGCGGCCAGGTTAGTTGTACGATTATGATTAGTCGGATTCATAGATTGGCCGGCTAGGTTAGGTTGCAACGGTCGGCGGCAATCTGTATGGTAATACGGGTACCGGTTTTGGGCGGGCTCCGCGACACCGTTCCGTGTACCTCCATGGAACTCCAATCAGCGCCTTCCCGTAATCCGGAGGTGGTTAACGGTTGGTAAAGATTAAGCGAAGGCAGGAATATCGGGGGGAGGATGGAGAGTCGGATTGCTCGTTCGGATACACCTTATTTTTTGATATTTCTTAACCTCTTCAAGAATGGAGATTCGTAAAGGAAAGTAGGGTTTGCAAGTCGGATTGCTCGTTCGGATACATCTTATTTCTTAATATTTCTTAACCTCTTCAAGAATGGAGATTCGTAGAGGAAAGTTTGAATTGTTTTTTTGCAGGGAGAATGGAAGGGATGTGATCATCGAATTTGTTGAGGTTAAGGTAATTTTGAGTGTGGATTTTGGCAAGTGAGAAATGTTTGTTTAAATATTTAAATTGTGAAGGATTAAATGCGCATATGTATGAGATTAGAATGTTGGAATGGCTCGTGAAAATGGGTTGGTTGGTCCTCTTTAAGGATTCTTCGAGATTTTTTTGAGATTTTTTAAGGATTTCATTAAGTTTGAGAAATTTTTATATTTAAATTAGGATTTAAATTAGGAAGAGTTAAATATGTGAGGTTAAAATTAGGTTAGGTTATGGTACAATATCTCGGTAATAGTAATGATCATTTTAAAAGGAAATTTATTGGTTGTCGGGCGATCTGTTTACTTGTATCACTGGAGAATACTAAACTTTTAACTAAAATTTTAAAATCATTTCATTTTCTAAAATATATTCAATTAAATATTTTATGTTTGTAAAATTTTTAAATTATACGAAAAGAATAAACATTGTTGTAATTATTTAGTTTCATTTTTGTCATCTATTTTTCTTTGGATCTTAACAAATGCATCAAGATATCAACAAAGATGCAGCAAGTATATTTTTTCTTTAATTTTAACTTTTATTAACATTATTCAGAAAGTGATTGAACCTTTATTAAAATTTTTCTCGTATCTTAAGAGGGATAATAATCGCTTTTAATAATCATTTTGAACAGGTCACGCAATACTATGCGTTTAAACGGAACTTAAAGTTGGACACGTTCCCCGTATTAAACATTCTAACCTCGTAACATAACATTCTAACCTGTACACTTTATGAATCTATGTCAAATAGTATTTGTAATCACAAATTTCGGTCATAACATATATCATAGTGTTTGTTCTATTCTAAACAAACAAATCTTGGGAACATGGACAACATTGCAAACCCATGCATTCGAATTTTCCATTTTCCTCTAAACCAAAGTGAACTAGTGACGCATTAATTGTTATCCTCCATTAAGACAGAAAGTAAACCTTACTTATAAATTATCAATATATAAACACAACAGTAATAACCACTCCCAAAAATTGTTCCACTACTAAATAAAAATAACTCTTCAAGGATCACGATTCACAAATTAGAAATAATCGCAATAATCGATAACTTACTCGATCAGACGAAGATCCTCGTCTCACGAAGGGGATCCATTTTTCAAAAAAGAACCTAGGTATCTAATTGAAACAAACCGGTCGCAAGAACGGTTTCATTTAAATTTTATCATCCGGCCCGAAATACGTATTTTCCACGCGGCTTAAAAATGGATAATTATTTGCCAAGTGTTTTCGGTGAAAACGATAACGACTGCTCGACTTCCCATGGCACCATGGTTCCGTGCAAAATTCCGTGCACCGGCCGCTCTCTCCCGTTTTAATTAACGTTCATTCAGAAACGCGACCGAATTAATTATTTACACGCACGCCTCTCCCTCCCCCCACCACCCGTTCCCGGTAATTATTTAATGCAGAGAATAGTAGCACGCGTCCGTGTACGTATGTGTGTGTATGTGCGCGCGCGTATTTATATTTATAAAAATGTATCCGTGCCGCGATTCGATTGTTCCCCGGCATTCTGGATGCTAGCCGCCCCGTTTGAAATAC
>NW_006263473.1:494911-508248 GCF_000469605.1 Apis dorsata
CGAGGGATTTTTTTTAACGAGGGAGTTAAAATTATTTTTACTGTACTGTAGTAGTCAAGTTATATATCTATTAGCCCGCGCAACTTTTCAAATTGCCCCGTATATCTCGATGAAATTTCTCGATCCTCTCTCTCGCCTCGAATTTCTTCCCTCGCGCCTCGTCAAATTTCATCCTCCTCCTCTCCCCCTTCCCCCGTTCTTTCTCCATCTTCATCCTCGACTCTTGCCCTCCCCCCTCCTCCTTCTGCTCCTCCGTGTCCCCCGAGGGAGTGGCAGGAAGCGGCGCTATTAGCCGGCGTAACTCTAGCCTCGTCCGTCCGTCCAAGGATAATTGCGCGGGCTAATGGTTCCTTTTTTCCTGCTTCGCTCCTTCCCCTCCCCCTCCCCTCTCTCTCCCACTTTGCCCCCCTCGAGGTTCGACTAGGTAAAAAGACTAGTCTTCCGACCTAGGAATTTAAACGCGCGCCCCAGAAGAGGAGGAGGAGGGGAGAGAGGAGGGGTCTGGCAACGATATCCTTTTCGTTACCGTTCGCCTCCCTTGGATCGGACCTTCCTACTTTTGCCTACGACCACGGAATTCGAAAACAGACGCTGCGATTTGCGCGTATGCCCGCGCCTCGTTTCCCTTTAATTGGCCCACGGGACGCGCTCGTTGCGCCACTTGCTTGCTTGAGGAACGAGGTGACGTGATCTTGTTTTTCAACAATTTTCTTTTTTCTTTTTTCTTTTTTAATGCAAAGGAACAGCTTTGTCTCGATCGTCGCTCGGTTTCCTTCGTTTCGTTGTAATCGATTTGTTGTTGGGGATTAAGAAAAAGTGATTAGAATTTTTAAATTTGTTTGTTTCAATCGCTCGAATTATTTTTATTATATAGAATTATGTGAAATTATATGAGAATAAGTCGAGATTGAGGTTTGAGCGATTCGAGTTTGTAGATTTTTAAATTTGACATTAAACTTTTTGAACGATTTGGAGAAAATGTATATTCACATCTGGAACTGTTTCGAGAGATGGATGTGACGTTTAACTCAATAGCTTTGGAGGAGTTCTCGAATTAGAGTATTCATTGAAACATGAAAGAAATAATATATTGAAAAGTAAAATGATAATTTAAAATTCAAAATTATGAGTTGTTTTCAAATTGTCTTTCTTGAATAGAGAAGGGATATATAACGAGAAGAAAGACAAAGAGAGAGAAGTAGTATAAAAAAAGTTTTATTTGAAGTGATGAAGAAGAAAAGAGTGGAAGTTGTGAAAATATGAAATGAATGGAGAAGAAAAATAAGAAAAAGACGATAAAATTGGAAGGAAGAAGAAAGAGAAGAGAAAAATTTTGTACAAGATACAAGGAAACTTTATATAGCACGGAATTAAAAGAACAGAGAAGATTGGTATGTGAAAGATAAATTTTTATTTTTAAATAGAAAGGAAGAGGGTTTTCGAAGAAATATTGATTTTGAAGATTTTTAAAGGAGTCAGAAGTGGATGGATGAAAATATAGAAGATATATACAAGAATATGAAAAAAAGTAAAAAAAGAGAGTATAAAAGAGTTAAAGCACCTTAAATAGACAGACGGATTAAAATAAAATGACTAGAAAGAAAAACTTTTTAAGTTGCTAATGGAGAAAAAAGACTAGGAGAAAATTAAGAAAGCGTGGAAAGATTTAAAAGTTGTTAAATTGAAGTTTAACAAGCAAAAGATAAGAAGAAAATAACGTTACTGTGTAACTTAAAAAAAATATATATCACAGAGTTAAAAGTAATAAGAGACAAAAGAAAGTAAAATATAAGATGAGCAAAATAATAAAATAATTAAAAAAAAAAAGAAACAAATATAATATTTTTAATAACTTTACAAACATAAACTTGTCTAAAAATTATTTTCCATAACGATAAAAAGAACAAGAAGCAACAAATGAGGAAGAGATACGATGTAACAAAAAGAAGAAAAAAAGAAAAAGAACGGAAAGATAGGAGAGACAAGAAGGACACAATAGAAGAAGGAATATCGAGAGTTAGAAGAAAGAAAAAAATAATAGGAGTTGAGAGTAAGAGAAGAAAAAAAAAGAAGAAAAGTAAGTCGAGCAGATAGATAGAGGGAAGATCCGATATTATCGATACTGACACCGCTACGATCGAAAGGATCCTCGGTTGAATCGTGAATTTCAAATCGTGTTTAAACAAAAGAGCTTTTAAATTAAACTTCTCGATGTTTCTTCTGAACCGAACTCGAGCATTGGTCTATCTCTTGCGTCAAGAAATTTAATAGCTTGAATGGAAATTATATTCTAGAAGAGAAAACTTTTATCATCGATGCGAATATATTCATATTCATGATCCATGAAAGCTTCAGAATCTTTTTTCGACGAGATATTTTTCTCGATGTGTAAGATATTTCTTTTTTTCTTTTTCTTTTTCTTTTTTTTTATCATTTCACGGATACAAATAATCGTGAATTTAAAATTGAAGGATTAACAATTTCATCAATTTATCAATTTAAATAAACTTGAAAGTGATTTCATTTATTATATTCTCTTCCTCGCACGAACAGGAATATTCCTATAGTTGCAGCTATATATCGCTTAATACGTTCGTACGTATCTATGTCATCGTAGATCATTGATTATATGTCAATAATGAACTTCAACGAGGATAGACAGGATAATAGAGTTTACTGCATTATGAATACGTATCAGGTATGTGTTACGTGGATATAAATTTTATTACTTTGTTCGATATCTATCGAATTTTCATCTCGAATCTCATGATAAAAAGGGGTCATAATTCGAAACTCAACTTTTCACGTACGAATGTTGTTTTTTCGTTTACGTCGAATTTGCCGAATATGATGAAATTGAACGTTTCAACGTAAAATTTTTATGAATGTGTATAATACTGTCACAATTGATGGAGTGTAATTTTCAAAATGGAGTTAATATATATGAAAATGTTTATTTTATACGGATAAAAAATATTTCCAATTGGATGAATAACAATTTTCGAAAAATTTTCGTATTTCCGTTTAGAAATATAAAAAAATTCGAGATTATAAAACTTAATCAATCGAAAAATAGAATTCTTTTCCATCGTCACGAAACTTTTAACCTAACCTCAAAAAATGATATTTAATAGGCCATTATAAGGCGGACGATTCCTATTCTTTTTCACAAGATTGAATCGTTCTAATGAAGCGTTTGAAATATTCGCATGCCTCATACATGATTCGAGGAACTACGTTCGATTAACCATAATTTATTCGAAATCCTATTTCCGGCTTTCGAAACTAACGAAATAATTTCTTTCTTCGCTTCAGTTGTTCTTTACACGCATTTGTTCATCGAGGTCAATCATTGTGACGAAAATGGAAACGTTCTGTAACAAGATCGAACTCGTTGATCGATAGGGAGAAAAAAAAAAAATTGATCAACTTTATATTTCACGATCATTCGCGTCTTTTTCAAAAGACTCGCATCAAGAAAATCTAAAGGGATTCCATATCGTATAATCGTCCCTTGGAATCTATTCAATTCCCCCTTCTCCTCCTCCCTCCTCCTTGCTTCGATAAAATTCCAACAAGAACGACATATCCTGGCTCAAGCGTTTCGACACGTACGCCTTAAACACGGTGGTGGTTCGTCATCGATTCCGGGGCATAAATGCGCCCATGGAGAATCGTAATTCGCTCGGATCCCATGGCGGTTCGTGTCATCGATGGTGCGTGTCACGAATGCCAACTGCTCGGAGGCCGCTCGTCTGTCCATATCCTTCGTGGCCATGTAGCGTGTAACGAGCGGTCCTCGCCCACAGTATTGTCCACGACCAAGGGGCAAACTTGCTCCAAGTGGCCTGCCTGCCGGCGGCCGGAAATGTATCGTCGACTGGCCGCCTTCCGCCGGTCACGATTCGTCGCACATTCCTTCCGTTCTTCCTTCCACCTGGCCCCCTGACAACCTGTCAAGATCAAAGGTGAAAAATGCAATCCTGTTTCGAGTTTCGATTCTTCTGGTTTTTTATATTGGTTAGGTTAGGTTAGGTTAACTTAGACCCCTGAAGTGTGTTCTGTGTATTCTGCATTGTGCAATGTAGTATAGTAGGTAAAATTTTGGTTTTAATCTTTCTTGATTTGATGCTTTGATTAGCTTAGGTTAATATGATTCAATATTGTTGAATGGTATGTTTCATATTTTACATTGTGCAATGTAGCATTAATTAGTGATGAAATAAAATATGTTGAAAAAAGAAATGTTTTGGTTCTAACAATCCATCTATAAAATTGAAAAGCATTATTTTTCTTTATTTGATAATTTGATTAGGTTAAATTAGATTCCTTTCATTCTTCTTTCTTTTCACCTAGTTCCCTGACAACCTGTCAAGATCAAAGGTGAAAAATGCAATCCTGTTTCGATCCTTCTGGTTTTTTATATTAGGTTAGGTTAGGTTAACTTAGACTTCTAAACGGTGTGTTTTGTGTATTCTGTATTGTGTAATATAGTATATTAGGTAAAATTTTGGTTTTAATCTTTCTTGATTTGATGCTTTGATTAGGTTAGATTAATATGGTTCAATAGTTGAATGGTATATTTCATATTTTGCATTGTGCAATATAGTGTATTAGTTGGTATCTAGTGAAAATGAAATGAAATATGTTGAGAAAAGAAATTCTTAATTTGATAGATTGATTAGGTTAAGTTCCTTTCGTTTTTCTTTCCTTCCACTTGACAACCTGTCAAGAGTGAAAAATGCAATCCTATTTCGATCCTTCTAGATTTTATATTGATTAGGTTAGGTTAAGTTAACTTAAATCTCTGAATGGTGTGTTCTGTGTGTTCTGTGTGTTCTGCATTATGTAATGTAGTATGTTAGTAATAAGATGAATATAGTTGAAAAAAGAACTATTTTGTTCTAATTTTTCTTAATTTAGTACTTTGATTAGGTTAAGTTAATGTAATTCAATGATTGATGATGTATTTCATATTTTGCATTATATAATGTATTAATAGTAGTTGGTATCTAGTGATGAAATGAAATATGTTGAAAGAAGAAGTATTTTGATTCTGACAATCCATTTATAAAATTGAAAAGTATTATCTTGATTTGATAGTTTGATTAGGTTAAGTTCCTTCCATTCTTTTTTTCTTTCATCTGGCCTCCTGACAATCTGTCAAGATTAAAAGTGAAAAATGCAATCCTGTTCGATTTTTCTAATTTTATATTGGTTAGGTTAGATATAACTTAGATTCTTGAATAGTGTGTTCTGTATATTCTGCATTGTGCAATGCAATAATAGCTAACGTAGTATGTTGATAATAAGATGAAATATATATAATTGAAAAAAAGAAATTTTGGTTCTAATCTTTCTTGATTTGGTACTTTGATTAGGTTAATGTGATTCAATGATTGAATGGTATATTTCATATTTTGCATTATGCAATATAGTGTATTAGTAGTACTTGGTATCTAATGATGAAATGAAATATGTTTAAAAAAAATTTTTTAGTATTTATAATATTTATAAATTATTTTGGTTCTAACAATGCATCTATAAAATTGAAAGGTATTACCTTTCTTGATTTGATTAGATTAGGATAATATAATTCAATGGCTGAATGATGTATTTTATATTTTCCATTATGGAATGTAGTATATTAGTGATAATATCCAGTGATGAAATGAAATATGTGAAAGCCTGATAATCTAAATTTAAAAGTGAAAAGTATCATCTTTCCGGTTTAATAATTAAACTAAAGCAGTTTATAATAATGTAATTGGATAATGGACCAAATATATTGAGTATATTATTATGAAACGTAATAGTCAGTGTGTAGTTAGTATTTAAGTTTTGATTCTGATTGAATTAATATAGCTAGCTAAATGTTTGATTTTGGTCTGATTGAATTTTCCTGGCCCGAATATATTTGATCAATTGTGAAACAATTCTTCACATTCAAATTTTAATACCACTTTATGCATACATTATATTCACGTCTTCTGTGATCAGCGTTACAATTAGCAAAGCGAGAAGTTAATTAATTTCGGTTAGAATTTCAATTCAGGCAAAGAGCTGGTAATCGAAAATTTCATTTATTAAAACCGGCGAAGGACAAAAGGGACGATAAAAGATTTAACAAAGTCAAAGCTTTCGTTTTAGTGCACGATTCAGAGACCGTGTAATTAGTATCTCGTACAGATTGATAAATAAATGGCCACGGTTGGGTCTTGGGGAAAATGAGGTCTTTGTAATTAACATCATGCGCAGCACCCAGTCGCCAATCTCATTTCTCGTCAGGATACGTAACGTTTATCGTTTCAACGAGGTTATTAGTGACTGATGAAGTGTAATATACGAGAACAGGCGTGTATCATCTCGTCCATTCTCTAGATATTCGTAATATTTAAAATGCATCATCGCTGAATTATTCGACGAGAAATAATATTTCGTGTAGAAATGTTTTATTGGAACAATAATAAATAATACGAAATTGTAAATTTTTAAACAAATTGTAATTGATATAATAATTGATCTTAGAATATTTAATGTAATAAAATATATATATATATAAACCTGGAGGCTGATTGTTTTTATTTTTTTTTTCACTATCTATTTTTGTTCTAATATTTGACTATCGATTTAATTAAAAATTTTAATAAAAAATTAACTAAAATTTTAATCAAAAATTAATTAAAAATTTTAATTAAAAATTTCATCTATTTTGTCTCTAGAGATGCGAGAAAGATTTTATTAATCGATTTTGAATCGATTAATATCCAGTAGAGCAATTTAGAAGTATTTATTCTATCTTTTAATAAAATATATTTTAAAAATAAACGACTTTCGAATATTTTCTTCCAAATTTTAAAAATTCAAAAATTCTAAATTAATAAATCCAAAATTTGATAGTCACGATATTATCAATAGTTATTAGATCATTATGCATAATAGCAAAGAAAGAATTAAAAATTTTGTTTCGAGAAATTAAGAATTATCGAATATTAAGAAAATTCGCTTATCTTAATCAAAATATTAATAATATCCTATCCTATCTTAATACTGACGCATTAATAATGACGCATAACACTTTGTAATTACGCTACTTATTCAATGATAATATCTCATGTTACACGTGCGGCTGTAACAATACGCAATTATTCTAATTCGAACGCATTATGAAGGACGATTTTCCGTCATATTCCAATGATTTCGACGCCTGTTAGCACTCCATTGTTCGCGATGTTAACAAAATTATACATCCTGAATAACAACGATTGTGTCCAGACCCCTGTACAGACATAGTCGAATACGACGATCCATGAATTATGAGAAACGAATCGATCCATATTTATTAATCATGCCCCTGTAACGAACTTTCGTGAATGTTTTATGAAAAAAAAAGAAAAAGAAAACACTTGAAAATTTTTTGTTATTTTATTTGGAAAATGATCGCATTATCAAATGTGAAATGAAAAGAAAGATAAACGCGAACAATCGTTCAACAATTTGAAATATATTATTATAAGTTATTCAAGTTTTATTTTCAAATCAAAGTTATCCAAAATCTGTTTCTATTTACAGATCTACAATAAATTTTTAGAACACGGTCAACACTTGCAACTACACAATCCGCTGTTTGTTACGCGTGATTTACGATTCGTATCATCCTCTGAGAGAAAAAGGGGATCAAAAATATGGAATAGAATGGCAAAGGACTCGTAGCTGGAATTTTTAATAATCAAAATATAAAAGAAATTTGAAATAAATCGCATGTGGGAAGCACAATTCAATTTCATGAAATCATTGTTATTAAGTAATTTATTCCGGTTTAGATTTTATACAGATGCGCTATTCAAGTGAAGTGAGGAAAGAATATGTATAAAATCAATAATATTATAGCATTAAGATAAAGAAATTATGATATAGATTATTTATATTTATTTCGTTTTTAGAAAAATTAGAATTTATACAGAGGCAAACAAAATATCTATATCTGATCAAAATTCATATAGAAATTTCCTAATAGTATGTATATATATATATAGTAGTAATGAATTTGATTAATATTCCAAGCTGGGAATAATCACTTTGCAACGTCGAAATAACTTGTAATGATTATCATTAAATTTCTATTTATAGCACAGATCAATTTACGAACCAATTATTTCATAATTTCTATAAATATGTAACATATAACATATTATCGATTATTCATTTACTTATTAAAAATTATTATTGTTTCTTATATATTCTATATCTTGAAATAATAATTTTTCAATAACAATTTAATTCAATTTATCATTTACTAATTTTTTATTTCATTCTTTTTCCAAAAAAAAAAAAGTTTTCCAATACTCTCCTATTAATTATCGATTATTTGAAACAAGTCGTAGATATCAAAAAATAGGAGAAATATCTCTATGTACGTTTATCGATAAAAATGCTAACCGTTGCGTTGTGTAAACTGTTACGAACCGACGATACCGTTGTATATGCCAAATTCGCGGCAATTTTTCTGTTGTTTGTTAATTATTTGAGGCAGCTTGTTTTGGTAACAGGAATTTATCGATTACAATGGGAAATACTCGGGGGAATGGAGGTATCAAAAAAATTTCGGAGCTACCTGCTAATGAAGATTCGCATCGCCGATCTAATACGAAACTAAAATGAGAAAAAAATATTCGATCATTTATCAAAATTCAATGCCTAATATTATTATCTCCTGGCGGAGAATTATTTATATTTTTCGATACAAAATTGTTTAAAGATATAAATAAATCGATTTAAAAAAGAGAAACTTGATATTTGGATTTTTTTTTGCGACACGTTTTGATATAAATACAATTTTTATACATATTAAATCTATATAAAGTAAATTAAATGTAAATATGCATGTTGCAATCGATTTTATTGCCTTTTACGTCGAGAAATATAAAAAAAAAAAAAGAAGAAAATTATTCGGTGATAGTTCATTAACTAAAAAAATTCAAACGTTCTTGTAAAGACAAATTTATTTAATTAATTAAAAAAACGTAATTAAAACATATTTTTTTCTATTTTTTTATCAACTGCCAGAACTTAAAATACACACAGATATGTAAGTATATCTACATTTCATTCAAGCAATTAAAAAATTTAAATTACCTCTCAAGCGAGCAACATAACCTCAACCGACTTCCATCCAATTATTAACTCCGCCACGCAAAACCATCGCGTCCCACAACAAATTCAATCCCTGCCAGGACAAAATAACAAATTAACAATTATTATTAAACCGCAATCAGACCGACAGGCACCGCAAAAACGGCAACAAAATGCAGAAATTGTTAGAAATCCCACTTTTTTTCTACACCCAACGGTGTAAAAAAAAATTCCTTATTTATCGTATACTCCTAGCGAGCAACATAACCCAACTAATCTCTATCCGAATTATTAACTCCATCACGCGAACCAGCTGGTTACCAACAACCATCTTGTTACACAGATATCCGATCCCTGTCAGGACAACGTTTCTAATCCATCGTTCCTACCGAACACATCGGGCTTTACGTAATTATCGATCTCCCCGATTATATTCGCATTAGATTGCGCAACCTAGGACGTCGATTAGGCGGACGAGGCCTCTCACGTGGCCCGCTCGATCGATCCTCCGTCATTTTTCCTCTTCTCCTTCTATCTCTCTCTCTCCTCCTGTCTGGCGGAGGCCGCTCCTTCGCCCCGCTTTTGCGTTGCCACGATTAACATTTATTGTCGCGGCGAGACGAGTTTAAGGCTCGTTCGAGGACAGAATTGACATAAAACAATTAAACGGCGTATCGGCTAATTAGTCCAGTCGGGTGGCCGGTGTGCACGCGGTAAACACGTGATCCACGTGACTCGAAACCTCGGTTTACAATCCGGGAATAAAGGACGAACGCTTGCACGCCTGTTGACGCTCGTAAATGAACATTGTAAGCGGATGGTAACGAGACGAGTAAACTGTGAAATGGATACCTCCTAAAAATTTACTTTTCGAATTTTTTACCAGGATAATCGGTAATTGGTTCTTCCGTCTTCCGTTTCTTTCAACTAGAATTTTGCTAGAAAATAAGAGGAATTTTAAAATTTGTAGAATCGTAGAAGAAGAAATAAAAGTCTCTATGAGATGAGAATGAATTTTCGTTTACGAGAATAGAAGTAATGTAAATATTTATGTGCTTGTATAATGCAGAAACGAGGCATGAAGAATTGCATAAAAGAGGGAACGGTTTATATATCGTTCGACAAGCTTGCTATGAAACATAGCTTCCGAACTCCATTCAATTAGCCTCCAAAGCCCATTATTCGTGCAGGCTTGAAAAATGATTGGGTATATACGTCATCGTCCGATTCGATTCGATTCGATTCGATTCGATCGGTATATATTCCGCGCGTTCGCGTGGAACGTACACAGGAGAGAAGCACATCGACAGAGATGCGCCTTTCTTATATATATATATATATACAGGGTGTCACGAAACGATAGCCAATTACGAGCTTCAATTCGAAGATATCGAACACGTGAATATTCAAAAAGTTTAGGTTGTTTTTAAGAGGAACATCTTACCTATCTTACAAATATATAATATTTTTAACAAACGACGATTCATTGTTAATTTATTAATCAACAATTTTATATTCAATTTGCAAGATTTTAGAACAAAAACATACGCGTCACGATATAATAATTCACTTCAATTATTATTTTTCTACTTTTGCACCAATGAAAAAAAACTTTCGCTTGTCCAACCAATCACACGACACCTTCAATTTCCGCACATTCCATTCTTATATAAAACAAAAATAATTAACCGTCTTAATTAACCGAAAATTTCATTTCCTCCAAACTGCCCACCCCCGTATATAACAAATACAATCATTCATCCATCCCGATCAGACACCCCGTATATACCTATCTATCCCCATGCATACCTGTGTTCCATCATATACATCCGTGCGGTGTACTAATGGAGGAAAGAACCAAGCCCACGATCGCGGATGGGTGCGGCATTCTACTTGGGCTAATGCGTGGGTGTGCCGCGCGCGTAACACTGCCTTAAGTAATTGTTTATTGCCGTGTCGGCCGCCCTTCGATCCTTCCTCCTCCTCCTCTCCTCCCCCTCCTCGCTTCGTTTCCTCGAAGCGGCGGCTCCCCCCCTCCGCCCCTCCAAGCCTTTATCGGCGTCCCGCTGTTATCCGAAGCGAAGCGCGAGCCTAATATCGTCCTTCCCGTTCATCCATCCCCAGGAGAGGGGCTGGTCCCCCGTTGCCCTGTCCCGATACCACGAATATTGCACGTGGCCAGCGTGCCTGGCCCCGCCCCCCCCTCCCCCCCTCCAAGCCTTTATCGGCGTCCCGCTGTTATCCGAAGCGAAGCGCGAGCCTAATATCGTCCTTCCCGTTCATCCATCCCCAGGAGAGGGGCTGGTCCCCCGTTGCCCTGTCCCGATACCACGAATATTGCACGTGGCCAGCGTGCCTGGCCCCGCCCCCCCCTCCCTTCTCGGCATCGGTGGTGATTTCTGCTATCTATGGATGGTGATGAAAAAAGGGGGAATGTGGGGTGGATGGCGTCCCCGGCTCGGAGAGTTGTTCTTTAAGGAAATTGAATCTCGAGCGTGATGGGTAACTGGTTTTGTGTGGTGTGTATGTGTGTGTGGATTTGGTGGCTGTACGATGGATTAGTCGGGTGCGTAATTTTATTAAAGATCCTTTTTTAGGTTAGGTTTATTTTCAAAGTTATGAGATGTTTAGAGTTGTGCAAGCAACTGGCTAAAAAAAATGATTTTATAAAATGAATTTTGATAAATTTCAATCTTATTAAAAAAGTTTCTAATTGAAACGTTTAATAATCTTCTCGTAATTGGGGAAAGAAAATCTAATCATCTCTACGTGTAATGATGGAATGTATATATATATATTTTTAGAATTTTTGTAAAAATATTCGACATGGAAGAAAGTTGGGTAGAATCAACAAAAAGTACTATTAGTATAGTAGAACATCCATCTTGTCTCTTCCAAAAATGTTGGAAAAAGAAGAAGAGAAGTTGGGGCAGAAAGCATTCTGTTTGCTCTATCGTATCCGCTTCCAAACAACATGCTAATTTTACGAGCAACACGAATATCCTCCCCGCCAACAAATTATCAACATACTTCACGCTCGAAGAACATTGCCGGCGTTCGACCAAGTTCCGCGATAAACTTATAATTTAAGCGCATTACACTCCGTGGCTCGGACGGAACGACCTCGTAAACGAGCGTTGTTTAAACAATTCGACGGGAAACATTAGGAAAGGAACGAAACAAGCTGGCGTTCGTGCGAGGCATGGCCGGACACACCGGAACGATCAATCATAGTTTTCAAACAAGAAAGTCTCGCGAAAACGAAAACTCTGGTGGACTGTGGAGGGAAAGGGAGGTCGGTGAGTGAGATAGAACGATGATGCGCGTGCAAGTAAATTCCGCCAACGCCGAGTTCCTTCTTCGAAATTGCGAGGAATTATTGCGAGGTTGTTCGAAAAGTTCGTTTCTCTTTTTCTTTATTTTTTTTTTGATTTTTGAAGAAAATTATTACTTTGACCTGTATTTTTATCATCGTGGATTGTTTCTAGTAAGATGTTTTATGCTGTATTGTCCTGAGTATTCTATTGCAACTAAAATTTAAAAAATTAGAAAGTATCTTTGAAAATAAAATGACGTCTTTTCATAAATTTTCATTTTAAAGATATTACATTTTATCAATTATGAAAACGTAAAAATTGTCGAGATAATTAAATTAAATTGTATTTTATTGTTTTAATTGAATCAGAGGAGATTCGTTAATTCGTATGATATAAAATCTAGAGAAAAAAGTTTTCGATCGACCTAATAGAACGGCAGCCATGTTTTATCGATCTTGCTGGCTTTTCGGGTCATGTCGAAATGGTGATTACCGGATATTAGAAGTTACGTCATAATCAAGTTGGAGTCTGGCCGGTGGATGGACTCAGAAACAAAGTTTTCGACGATAGAATAGAGTTTCGATTGGTTTTTACTCGCACATCCATCGCATCGGTGTCGCTACCTTTGTTTCCAGGCGAGCAGACGATAAATTTTCCGAATCGATCCAATTGGCGATCTTTCATTCTTGTTATCATGTCGAATTTTATACATCGCTTTGGAAAATTAAATATTTGGAAATGTCTGTTCCGTATGCGAATAATTATTATTATCTACACATCGTAATAAAATTCACGTATATTTAATATTTATTCTAATTATTAATTATTGATTAACGTATAATTCGAAATTAATAAATATTATATATATATATATATATATATATATAT
>NW_006263473.1:509194-513351 GCF_000469605.1 Apis dorsata
TTATTCGAGTTAATTCAAGCAAGATTGATTAAAATTACATACACATAGATCTTGAATAAATTTTATGAGATTATTAGTGATATAGGTCAATGATATTTCGAACCCATTTCTTTCATATTTCTTCTAACCAGTTCCACCTTTAAATTCTTTCCAAACTTCTGAATTATTTCTAATTACATAATAATCTATGTACAGAATTAAAATTTTTCAAAGCGTGAAGATTTCTCCATTCTTCTTTTCTCGTTCTTGAATTTCCTAATCTTCTTTTTCGATCTTGAAACCGTGACAATGTCAATATTAAGGATACAACATTTCCAATGTAACCTGAAGGTAACCATTTCAATGTAAACCGAAGGTGTGGCCATTCGAGTTTCCACGACTTTAATGATCGTGGTTGCAGCCATATCGTGGCAATTCAACAATGTGGATGCAAACACGCATATACTGTGACTCATAGTCATTCCTTCTAATGTAACTAACTTCCATCGCGAGATTGGCCAAAGGGTTCCCTCTTGTATGTTCGAGCCTTCGTAGCTTCGAAAATGAATTGAACGGTAACTCTGCCTCGATGTTGCATCATTCATAATCGTTTAACCACCATGAAAACACCAAATACTCATATAAATCCATTATCCCTATAATTAAAGGAACAACTTTGAAGATGATTGTGCGAGGATATTACGTTTGTCAACATCAGTGATCAATTCTTCGTGTTATGCAATTCAAAGTAATCTCGATATATGTTAAAATTATTTAGATTGAAAAAAATAAGTTAGAATTTTTAAATATTTCTAGATTTTAATTTACAGAATATTTCTTCTTTTTTTTTCTCGATATAATTTAAAATTATTTAAATTGAAAACCATAAGTTAGAATTTTTCAATATTTCTAGATTTTAATTGACAGAATATTTCTTCTTTTTTTTTCTCGATATAATTTAAAATTATTTAAATTGAAAACCATAAGTTAGAATTTTTCAATATTTCTAGATTTTAATTGACAGAATATTTCTTCTTTTTTTTTCTCGATATAATTTAAAATTATTTAAATTGAAAACCATAAGTTAGAATTTTTCAATATTTCTAGATTTTAATTGACAGAATATTTCTTCTTTTTTTTTCTCGATATAATTTAAAATTATTTAAATTGAAAACCATAAGTTAGAATTTTTCAATATTTCTAGATTTTAATTGACAGAATATTTCTTCTTTTTTTTTCTCGATATAATTTAAAATTATTTAAATTGAAAACCATAAGTTAGAATTTTTCAATATTTCTAGATTTTAATTGACAGAATATTTCTTCTTTTTTTTTCTCGATATAATTTAAAATTATTTAAATTGAAAAAAATAAGTTAGAATTTTTAAATATTTCTAGATTTTAATTTACAGAATATTCCTTCTTTTTTTTTTTTATATAATCATATATATATTCTTCATTTTCTACATCTCGTTGTATTTTATTGTCTCTTTCATCTTTTATATTTTTTTCCTCCTCCATCTTCGTTCAAGATCGAATTACAACGAAATTACGAGAGTACAACAAAACATCGTTTTCCATAAACGGCGCCGCGAAACGCGTCGAGGAATCCCGACTTTTTAAACTTCACACTCCCCCCTCTTCCTAACAGGAAATTTTCTAGATGCCAGCAGGCAGTCCGTATGGCACTGGAATTAAGATTTATATCAGATTGTCAGCGCAGCTGCGATCCGTCGCGAGAAAATACTGGAGGATTCTACGATACGTGCGTTGTTTCTGGGGAATTTTTCGAGAAATTGAAATTCGAATTATCGAATCGAAGATTGGAGACTTCTTCTTCTCGTCTCTCCTTTCAAATTATCGTGAATCATCTCGTACGAATAAATTCGAACAAAAAATTATGTACTTGTTATCATTCCAATCTATCACATCATTTTTATAGTTTAAAAATTAAAATTTTATAGATCTTCAAAAAATTTGTTATGTCTTTTGAAAATATCTTAAATACATATATTTATGTATTTATATTCAAAAATTTTTTTTATAAATAAAATGTGAATTGAAAAATTTACAGCTGTTATATATTATTTACATTTATATAAAAAGAACGATTTAGATTATTAGATATTTATTTTGTGTATCAGAGTTCTATTTTGTAGAAGAAATTGAATTTGAAGTTTCTTAGGTCATTGACGATTAAAAATTGATGGAAATATTCTTGGATGCGAGCGATTCTTTTCACACGAACGAATGTGGGTCAACTCGTGCAACCTGTGTGCCTGCAAATTTAGAAATAGAAGTAAGATCACGATTTTTATCTGGAGAATTTTATATTGTTTTATATAAACGTTTCGAATTTTGAATTTTCGAACAAATTTTAGAAATTTAATTTGAAATGGAAGGAAAGTTGAGAGACTCGATCGGCGAAGCCTCTAAAAATATCAAGATCGATACACATTTTCGAAATTTAAAAACGTTTAAAACGTTGGAATAGTTGGAAACCAGCTTCTCTTAAATTTAATGGGAAACTTACTTCGAAATTAAAAGTTTGGATTTTCTTTAGATTTTAATAAAATGACATTAATCTTTCTCGATATAAAAGAAAGTTTGTAATTGATAAAAGAAACGACAGATGGTCCGAGAAATTGAATTAGTTTCGTCCGCAGATGGAAGCGTGGAAATAGGATTGTAATTTGTCTGATCAATCTTCTTTTTTCTTTTCGAAAATTATATCCATAAAAATAATAGAATTTTAAATTTTTCTCTCTGCTCTGCCGATGTTACGTTTCGAGACCGTAACCTCTCCGTTATATAATAAAACAGAGAAAAAACAAGAAGGAAAAGATCGATTGAAAAAAAAATAAACGTCGCATAAAGGAACCGTCATTTGTATTTTCTCGATCAAAGTTCTCGAACTTTACAAAAAATTAAAAGTAAACAAGCTTTTGATCGAACGTTTGGCCGCATGGAGACGTGATTAATCGATTAATTATTCAGCCTGATATCGTTTTAACAACCTCAACTTTAAAATTAATCCAAGAAACTTCTCCAATTTAAATAAAAACTTTCTTTCGTGATAAAAAGATACAAGCAAGCAGCAATAGATTAGATAATTTAATTCAAACTTTTGTCGAGTCACGTATGACACGAAAGAAAAAACTTATTTACTATTCGTTTTATTTATAAAACAATTTAATCAAAAAGTTTCAATCTAAGATATTTCAATAACGCGATGTCCGTTTTTTTTTTTAAAATAATGATAAAAATGCTTTTAACTTGTACCAAGGGAAAACAAATGAAACGCACGAACGAGTAACAAGAAATAAAAAAAAAAAATACAATACAAACGTTATTTATTTATCTAACAATCCACCGAAAATTTATGTTAACACATTTGCATCCACTGACGTGAATTTACGTCATTTCAAATGCTATTACTTGCCAGTGACGTAAATTTCAAATTTATGTCGCTTAATTTTTTAAACTCGCTCTCGTGTTTAAAAATTTGATATTTCCCCCCTCTTTTTTTCCTCTGCAAACTGGTGCAACTTGAAAAATGTTGTAATTAAATAACACGTCAAAACGTTTAAAAAAATATAACATAGTTTAAATGAAACAAAAGAAAAATGTGCCGCAAAATATCAGAAATTCATCCTTCTATTTTCGCATCACGTGCGTTTTTATCACCAAAAAAAAAAAAAAAAAAAAAAAAAATATATATCCAGATAATCTTTTCGATCGTTCTTTCTAATCATTGGTTGATGAAATGAACGAATCGAGAGGGGACTATCGTTCAATTTCTCCAGATGGATCTCGATGGAAATCGATGGCGAGGTTGACAAATAACCTAATTAATCGACCGAATTTAATTAACTTCGTACGCCAGTTCTGTGCACCATTCCAACTTATGATTCGGGTTCACGCAACTTGGCATGTTTCATCCTCTCCTCTCCTCTCCCCCCTCCCCTCCCATGCACGCTCTCGTCCGATTCCCCGATTCTCGCTCGAGCCCCGTTTCGAGCCTTCGAGCCAACCAGTCGAGCCCAATTTCTCCCTAATGAAAATTGACTTTCGGGAATTCGAGGGACGAGTCCCAGTTTTGACGCCACCCATCGAGTGGCCAAGCTTTTTCCCTCCATTTTACCCGTCCGAATTTTCGATTTTTTTTTTTTTTTTTT
>NW_006263473.1:513596-517524 GCF_000469605.1 Apis dorsata
TCAATCTCTCGTCGATGAAATTGTTAATACTCAACTTTATAATTGAGGACAATTTTTTTTCTCAAACGATCATTTTTTATTGTTGTTTATGTAAAATTGAATTATTGAAGATTTTTGAGGTTAGAAGTATCGCTATTATCGATTATTAGAGTATTAATAAAAGTTCTGTTTAACTTTAACTTTGTATTATTTATGTTTTGCTATTCATACGTCTTTTTTTTGCCATTTGTCATCGTGATGATAAAAGAAAAAAAATTGTAGTATTGCACTACTACGTTGCATCATAATGTATTTATTAAAGGACTTGGCTCTTTCGTTTCTACGAATTTTTCTTTTTTTTTAAATAATAGACTTACTTACTGTTCTCTCAGTTCCTCTTTGAGACAAAGCAATCAGAGGAATCTTGTTATGCTATTACTACGTTATATAATTTAGTTATATATAAAAGCACATTACATGGCTTAATTCGATAAGAAATAGCTTTCTCTTATCGAAAATTTCTGTGTTTGTTCGAAACGCACATTGTACGTTTATTTCTTTTATATGTTATTTTCTATTGTTTGTATTTAATGTGCTATTTTTTTTTTTATTTTTCAGATTTGTGCAAAATGAAATCAACATCATGGAATATTAACTCGGTGAGTGACATTTATTAAAAAAATTATATCTAAAGAATAATCCTCAGTGAAAGTTTATTTTAAAAAAATATAGTTGTTGTGACACACGTACTATCAATATTATAATTATTCTATAATATCTCATGGCATATAATATAATATAGAAAAAAATATATTCAATAATATGTATAAAAATTGAAAAAAAATTTTAATAATTTTTAAATCTCTGGTGAATATTTATATCCTATCAAATAAAGCAATTTTAAAAATTTTAAAAAAGGAAAAAATTAATTTGGCCAAAAATTAAATTTTTAAAACATCTATTATGTTAGTCGATATTTTTTTCGACAAAAATCAGATTTTCTCATCATCCAAAATTTTCATAAAAGTTGCTTGAAAATTTAAATAAATTGCATGGGATAAATTCTGTAATTTTATTCGTAATATGATAAATCTGCTTATAGAAACATTTGCGCTCAGCAAAAATATAATTTCCTCGTTAAAATTAATAGAAGAATACAAGTGTTTGCGTTCTCAGCTACTTTTCTCGCGAGTTTATATTCACTGATTCCTAACATTTAAACGTACACAGTACTGCAAGTTTCACGTATTTGTATATACCTTTAACTTCCATCTAATATTCTAATTCTTATTTGTACTAAAAAATATAAAAAAAAAATATTAACCTTAAAATAAAACTTATAAACCTATAAAACTTATATACATTGTACCAAATTTCTTTAAAACAATTTCTTTGAATTAATATAGAAATTTTTTTTTTTATTAATATAGAAATGGCGTTTTTTATCAAGAAAGTAATGTGTAATATGTAATAATTTTAATTTATTATTAAAAGATTTAAAAGCGCGTGGATTTTAATCTCCTGTACGATTTTTCGATTTAGAAAACTAATTAAGAAGACACGACAAAGACTACCGAACAAAAGATTTAATTAAATATTTAATAATTAAACTCCTTGTTCAAGTAAAGTAAAATGTAATTTTCTTGCATTATCTTAACCTTAACAAAGTTGCTCAAAACGCAACACGATTAAAATCCCAATGTAATTTTCTAACATTCTTTCGACATGATTTACGACAAAAAAATAACACATCGCCCTATCCTTAAAATACACGAATTCTTTACCTTCTACGTAGATAAAATTTTGTATAAGCGTTTTTAAATGAAAAATGATATATATTTTCAATTTCTCGTGACAATCGAAGATATACTCCAGCATCGAATGAAATATAAAGAATTCCATATCTTTGATATTTTTACGTCGTGAAATATAAAAAGAATAAAAATCCATGGAGAGGAATGTTTGAATCGCTCGTACATATAATATTCGATTCTAACGTTTGGATGAATAAATACCATACGGTTTTATTCCCTAAAATAAATTCCATCTTACCAGAAAATATCTTACCGATATTCAATTTCGATGTATAAACAGGGGAATTTATGCAGTTCATGTAAAAAAAATATTCAAACGATAACTAAACATTAAAACTGTTCTCGACTTATTTATTATTAAGTTATAAGCACTTGAAGTTTAGACGAGATAAAGACAGAATGACACGGCGCGCCACACCGTGGCGCGACAGTGTAACAAACATAGAGTTGTCTCTCTCTACCTCATCTCGCTTCGTCTAACGCAAGCTTATATACTCGACAAATATAATCAGCTCAATCGAAATCTGTGAACAGCGACTTTTCACTATTCAAATCAAACTTTTCAAAGACTTAGATCATACTTTATCCCACGATATATATATATTTCCCTGTTACATCATATTAAAATCATTTACTACAAAGATTCAAAGATGAATACAAAAACATAACGAAAGTACAGAAAAACTACTTTAATTGAAGAAAAATCAAGAATTCCTGTCACGATTCGAAGAGGAATAATAGGTTACAAAAATAGATGACAAGAAAGAAACTATTTTAGTTGAGAAGAAAATCAAAAATTCCTGGATACAGTGACGATTCGAAAAGGAATAATAGGTTAGGCGGCCAAGTCGATAACATTTCCCCAACAACTCTATCCCGCTGTTCGATCGTCACGCTCAATCGGGGCGCAACGACACCTGCGCTTCGGGTTCTCGTCTCGTGGAAGCCCGTAGGGCCTCCATTAACGAAGGCTGTGGCGCAACGCGTAGGGCGTTCGCAAGGTGCATCCACAGGGCCTTTGCCATCTGCTCCGGTACACGTGGCCCCGGCACGTGCCGCCAGCTGATAATAGCGCCTTCGATCCCGCCGCGACGACACGAGTGCTCGCTCTACGTGCCCGACATTTCAACCGGGCCGCCCCTGTTTAGGCGATAACGAAATTTTCGCCCCGCATCGCCTAGCCCCTACACGTATGCTGCCCGATTATTGAATATCGTGGCAACCGTCTGGCCTAAACGATTTAATTTTACGATCGTTTTTTTCTCCCCCTCCTTTTTCTTTTTATTCGGAGGGAGAGAGAGAGAGAGAGATCATGCTTCTCGGCGAGATTGTTTGGGGATGTTGCTCGCGGATGAAGGATGCGTTTTATCGTTTGAACGAGCATTTATTTAAAAAAGAAAAAAGAAAGGAAAATTTTCGACGAGAAAAATAATTCGATAAATTGTTAAACTTCGAAACTCGAAATTATCGAGGAACTTTTATTTCACGGTTAAAAAAACTAAGTTAAAAATTTAAAAAAGAGTATTTAAAATTACTTTAAATAATTAATTCATTTTGAATGAATTAATTATTTAATTGAAACGCTTGAATAACATTCATTCGTAATTATTATATTCGATCCGCTATATAACCATAACATTTGGCTACAATACATACATAGTTATTTCCGATTATTATTTGTTTTGAATATAATGAATTAAAAACAAGCTAAACGTTACTAACCTCGCTTATTATTAAACTTTGCCTATTTGACCGACCTCTATATAAATCCGATTGTTATTATGCCGAGATTTATTAATCGCCGCCGGCGACGAGGAAAGTAGAAGGGGAAAATCAAAATAAAGGAGAGACACGTAACACGGAGTGGTGGTTCCACAGTTGCCGTGAGAAGCTCGACGATGAACGTTCACGCAAATCGTCCGTAAGGAAAAGGCAGAAACGGCGTCGACCCCGTAAAATGAAATTCATCGCTTAACCCCGGCTCTCTCCCTCTGCCTTCCCTCCCTCCTCCTACGGCTTCAAGGGGGGTCGAAGAAGGAAGGTTGGCCGCGCTCTCTAAGGTTACTTCGCGCTTTCTGCGTTTCATTCCCTTCCCTCCCCTCCTCCCTCTCCCCTCCTTCTTGGGTTGGCATACG
>NW_006263473.1:517960-537473 GCF_000469605.1 Apis dorsata
CGTAAAACGTATCACCATTCCGTTGAAGGCTGGGTAGACGACGACGACGACGACGTCATGGTTGGATCGTGCCAACTTCCCGCCAGCCGCGTTTTTACGCGTAATTCTCTCTCTTTCTCTCTCTCTCTTCTGGATTGTTAATAAGAGAAGTTATTGCGACAGATGAGGGAGAGTTTATAGGTTTGAACAGAAGGAAAGAACTTCTTCGTTCCTTCGCGTTACTTGCTCGTTCCCAACGTTTCTTCTCTTTGATTTATTTTAAGTTAAGAGGTTTCTTTTTACAGTTTTTTGAAGAAGTTAATCTTTTAAATTTAAAAAAAATTGTTGCGTGAATTTTTATGACGAATTTTTATATATATATAAGGTTATGTTGATCTTAAAAATTGGACTTAAAAAATGAGTATGATCATGAAATAAATAATAAAATTTTATCAGGAAACGTTATTCATTGGATTTCACGACTGTCCCTATGCATGGGAATTTTATACATACGCATATTTTTCCATAAAACATCGTGTTGCATCCCTGTATGTATTTTGCTTGCGATGCATGAAATTTTAAGTCCAATTGAGAACGGAATAGAATAGAGGGTTAAGTTAATTCTTTTAATGTAAATTTCTAATATTTCGTATAAATTTGTATATTACAGGATAATAGAATACAAAAGTTAAACGTTTCAGTACACAGATTTAAGTTTTTGCTTAACCTCGCACAAGATCTAATATTTTTAAACAGTTAATCGTTTCAATATTTGGATTTCTAATATTTCCTATAAATTTACCATAGGATAATAGAGTACAGAAGTTAAACACACTTTAACGTTTAAGTTTCCCTTTACACCTGGCACCGTTATAAACTTATTTAAAACTTGGACAACTCGAAGGGAGGAGTCGAAATCTTGGTGGTTTATAGACGCGTCCAAACGAAAAATCAACGTAAAGAAAAGCTAACGAAAGTTAATAAAAGTTCAAGTTTCCAGTCGTGAGACGTGAAAATCCCTCCTTAACAAACTATCTCCACTTCCAATCGATCGTTCCAAATAAACGAGCATTAATCACCGTAACGAATCACAATCGAGACCGTTGTTGTTTGCAAGCGCGTTAACTCGATCTAGCCAATACCACCACCACCATTACTACGCGGAACCTGTAAAATCGATTGGGAGGGAAAGGAGCGTGGAAATTTCCTAGGACATTGGTCACGCTGCCTGTGACTTTCCTGTGATAATATCGAACGCCACTCGATGCCCGGCCACGATGGCGGAGAGAAGTGTAAACCGGCCTCACCTGGCCTCGGCCAAGGCACGAGGCGATTTTATAGCGCCGTAGCGAAACACGGCTGTTTGAACAGGTGACACGACAGCTGTTGTTCGCCAGAAATTTTCTACCACCCTCCCTTCTGCGGCCCGAAAGCCGGCTGAAACGGACCACGAACAATCGCCTCCACGAGACGTTCCATTCGGGCTAGTCGAAGGTAGAGAAACTGTGCCGGACGCGATTTGTGCCTCCAGTATTAATTACCTTGAGAGACGTAAGAGTCATGTAGAGTCACAATTAGTAGTTTTAGATTATAGGTAAAGAATGAACGAGTGATAAATTTCGCGTTTAATTCGTGATTGATAATTAGAATTAATTATTATAAAAAGGGATTAATTATTATTTATCGAAGTATTAAACGATTTGACGATGATCGATATGAAAATTGGGTTAATTGTTGCACGAAGTTCAACATGGAAATAATGGAAATAAAAATTTGAAATTAAAATGAACGTTTTTTTTATCGGTGAAATGTAATCCTTCTGTGTCACTGATCGTGTAATTGGATATTACAAGATAAAAAGGGGGGGGTAAATCGATAAGCTGATATTATAATGAATTTTTTATCAAAGAGCGAGATTTTCCCTTTGCGGTTGATTTTTCAGTTAGAAATTAATAAGGAGAATCGAGCAGGATGAAATTTCTCTCTCGTTATTCAAACGTTTTCGATACAATAAAAGAGTTGTTCCACTTAAAGCCGTGATAATTGAGTTTAAAATTATGCTTGACCTAGTGGTCCCCATACCAATCACCATATGTTCGAGTACCCCCACTTAACGTGAACCCTACTACACTTACATTTACTTGCACATTTATTCACCGTGATATAAGAGTTATAGTCTTTCTTTCTTTTTTTTTTTTCAGAAAGACTTTAAAATCAATAAATAATGAAAAGATAAAAGTTTAAATCAGAAAAGGAAGAGATGTGACATAAGTCTTTCCAAGAAATTCGATTCACGTTGTAAATAAATTGTTAATGATTACTATTATTTCTTTTTTTTTCAAAAAGACTTTAAAATCGATAAGTAACGAAAAGATAAGGATTCGAATCAGAAAAGAGAGAAGAAGTGACAGTTTTTTCTCTATTCTTCGTAGAAATTCGATTCACATTGTAAATAAGTGTGAACACCAGAACAAATTCGGTTGAACAACAATTACGAAATCGCTATTGTTAACGGTGACTTTTTTTTTTTCAAAAAGATTTTAAAATCGATATCTAACGAAAAGATAAGGATTCGAATCAGAAAAGGGAGAAGAAGTGACAGTTTTTCCTCTATTCTTCATCGAAATTCGATTCATATTGTAAATAAGCGTGAACAAGCAAAGGAAATTCGAACGATCGAATGACAATTACCAAATCGGTATCATTAATGGTGGCTTTTTTTTAGAAAAACTTTAAAAATAATTAACGAAAAGATAAGGATTCAAATCAGAAAAGGGAGAAGAAATGACAGTTTTATCTTTATTTTTCGTCGAAATTCGATTCATATTGTAAATAAGCATGAACAAGCGGAGGAAATTCGATCGAACGACAAATTACGAAATCGGTATCATCAATAGTGGCTTTTTTTTAGAAAGACTTTAAAATCGATAAATAACGAAAAGATAGGATTAGGAAAGATAAGGATTCAAATCAGAAAAGGGAGGAGAAATGACAGTTTTATCTTTATTCTTCGTCGAAATTCGATTCATATTGTAAATAAGCATGAACAAGCAGAGGAAATTCGATCGAACGAATTACGAAATTACGAAATCGGTATCATTAATAGTGGCTTTTTTTTCAGAAAGACTTTAAAATCGATAATTAACGAAAAAATAAGGATTCAAATCAGAAAAGAAGTGACAGTTTTTCCCATATTCTTCATCGAAATTCGATTCACGTTGTAAATAAGCATGAACAAGCGGAGGAACATTCGGTCGAACGACAATTACGAAATCATTAATAGTGGCTACTATTAAGCTTCGCCTTGGCCGCGGTTAATATTAATGTGCGCACCAAACTTTTCCCGCGCGACCACTCGAGAGATGTATGGGCGAAGTTAACGAGGAAAATGGGCTTCTCCGCTACTGGATTTCTCTTCTTCCACCTCCCCCCCCTCTTTCTATTTCGTTTTATTTTCGCACAAACGTTTACGTCGATCTATAATTTTTCACCCGGTGAAAGGGGGGATTTGAGAGAAGGAAGATGAATCGGGTGATTCGAGACTTTTAAGTCTTTCGTCCGTATCGTGTAAGTAATTTGGAAAAATTGGGTGAGAAATACGATACACTCGTGTATTTCTCGAAATGTTAAATCTGCAATGAATTTTCATTCGTTATTTATAACTTTTTATGCAATGGATCAATATTTAATTGAAAAATTGTTGAATTCGAAATTTTGAAGTTACTTTGTTTATAGCTTCGCGTTGGAAATAGATAAAATGTGAAAAGATAGTAAAATAAAGGAAGGGTTTTTTCTGAAATTTTATTTAAATTTATTGATTTTGTTCGACAGGAGATAAAATTTAGAGACATCGTTTCTTTTAATTTTTGTGGTATCGGAAAATATAGACATTTATCTTGAAAAAGTTGAACAAGCCATTTGAATTTTCTCACTCTATTCACTTCTCATTTAACGCGAATTTAATTAATTATAATTTAATTAAATAAGTCTGAATCGACAGATAAAGAAATAAATTTAACATTACGATACATTTAATTAACCAATCAATTATTATCTTATCTTTTTAATCAGAAACTTTTGCGAAATTATCATTGAAACGGATAATTTATAAAGAGTACAAGTCAATTACAATTTAGTTTGATAAAACGATGTGTTGCAAAGAGATTCGTGGATAAATAAAATAATTTACCTAAAGCATTATCCAAATGATTAATCAACGGTTAACATATTTTATCGCAAAAAACACTCGAGTCAACGAGCCGAAAAAGAAAGAAGAGGGACAAAGGAAAGTATAATAAATACGATAAAAAGGTTACGTAGCCGTTAATCCTTTGAAAGTTAAGATTCGTTTAATACAAAAATGATGCAAATAAATTCGCAACGAACTCGCTAAACCTCTTTTCAAGTTAATTCATCCACCGTACTTAAACACTTTCTGACTTTCGATCCACGTTCGAGCTCCCTGCGAGGGAGTGGAGGGGGCCAATTCAGTTACGGTTTAATTTCGAACTCTCAACTGGCTTTGTAGCCAATCGGATTATTCTTCTGCGAGCTAAAAATTCAACGCCCTCGTAGGAACACAATTCACGGCGAAACGAAATCCAAGAAGAGTGGGAGGGGGACAGGGAGAGAAAAGGACGAAGATAAAAAAAAAAAAATAGAGAAACAGACAAACGAGGACTTGCGCACTTTTATCTTTGGCATCTCAATTTTGAAAATTGAGTCGAGCTGTTTCTTCCTTTGGAAAGAGAATGGAAATAGAGGCGACAACGGAAATCCTGATAAAACAAAAACTCACGTGGAAATGGCCGATTGCCTAGGATTTCATCTCGATGCAAATTTCATTGCGAATATAATTGCCATTTTTTTTCCATTGATTCCTTCTACGTATTCGTGACTTTATTATTAGAAAAATTGCGGAGAAAGTATAATTAGAAACAATTGTGAAATAATTATATTATTCAGGATCAACCAACTTTTTATTTATCACATTCACTTACGCTTACACTTTCGCTATAATCAAATTAAAAATAAATTGTTGCATAACTATTCTATGAAATCGAATTACCACAAAATCTGCAATTTCCTAATGCAAATATTTCACGAACGAACGAGATAAACTGTTGCGTAACCTCTGTCAAATCAAACTACCACAAAATCTGAAATTTTGCGAATATTTTACAACGAACAAGATAAATCGTTAAAAAATATTAAAAAATAAAAGCTCACCCTGTATAAATCACCGAATCAAGTTCATTAAATTAAAAATAAACTGTTGCATAAACTCTATCAAATCAAACTACCACAAAATCTGAAATTTTGCGAATATTTTACAACGAACAAGATAAATCATTAAAAAATATTAAAAAATAATAGCTCACCTTGTATAAATCATCAAATCAAGCCATCAAATTAAAAATAATAAACTGTTGCATCTGTTAAATCAAACTACCATCTGCAATTTCCTAATGCAAATATTTCACGAACGAGCGAGATAAATCGTTACATTAAAAAATAAAAGCTCACCCTGTATAAATCATCGAATCGAATCATCGAATTAAAAATAAACTGTTGCACAATAACCTCTGTCAAATCAAATTCTGCAATTTCCTAATGCAAATATTTCGCAACGAGCGAGATAAATCACCTGTCATTAGATTAAAAAAGAAAATAAAAGCTCACCCTGTATAATCACCGAATCGAGCCATCAAAAAAGAAAGAAAAAAAACCTCCGAAAGAAATTTTTAAACGAACGTCTCGTCGAAAGCCTACCACGGATGAAGCTCAGCCGAGAATAGAGGAGGGGGCGCTGCGACGATAGCGCGCGGTTGCCATAATTTAGCCGGCCGAGTTTAATAAGGCATCCCGTAGCTCAAGCCTGGCGGGCGCAAAGTGTCAATATGTCTGAGCCGTTGAGTGATATACTTCCGGCGTTCTTCGTAAAATTGAAGAGTCTCTCCCAGGGGTGAGAACGGTCCATTCGGCCACGCCCCCTCCGCCAAACCTCCTCCCCCCTCTCCCCTCTCCCCTTTTCCCCGTGTCATCACGTCGTATCGGCGATCAAAGTCACGATGGTCCACCCTTTTTCCTCCTCGTGTTCCCGCCCTGCGAGAGATCGGGTTAACGACGTCTCGAAGTCGCTTCGAGGCGAATCTCCGAGCGAAATCGGCTCGGGGATTTTTTTTTTTTTTTTTTTTTTTTTTGGAAAATATCGGTCCCGATCGACGAGTTTTGAAAGGTGACGAGGGAGTGGCGTTTTTCGAGACGCGAATGTGAAATGGCACGTGAGCCATTCAGTTGGAGAGAAGTGGGATTTTCGAGGGCGGGTGGAGAGGATCGACGAGTGTTTTCGATGAGAGGCGGGTGGTTACCAGGCGTTCGGCTCTGGAGAGAGTTTTTCTTTTTTTTTTTTTTTTTTTTTGAAGAGAGGCTTTATTTTTCTAGACTTCCTAGAGTCTTTTTAGACCTGGTGTCTGGTAATTAAGTGTGAAATCCTGGAGAGTCTCGCTTCCACGTTCTCTTCGAGGATTCTTTAGGGTTTGAGGATAAAGCGAAGAATTTTAGCATTTTTTCATCTATTGTTTTTATAAATTATATCGATAATAATAAATAAAGAACGAAGGAATGACAGATGCTATGATCTCGATCTAAATTGAATCTGTCTCACATTTGCCACGATTTTATTTGCGGGAAAAAGGACGATTTTATTTGTCTCGATTAGTAATTCGCTTGTGTAAAAACGCTTGAAATTTTAATAGCGCGGGGAGAGGAAGAAGAGGAAAAGAAAGGAAGAATTAAATTCGATGGAAGGGAAAACGAAAAGGAAAAGTGTGCGATAATTAAACAAATATTGAGTCTCCAGGGTAAACTAACGGAAGCAACGAATCCGTGTAGACATAAATTTCAAATAATCGCGCGGCCTTCGTGTTCGTATTTCTGGCATGTTTCCGAAAAACAATGAGCTTCGCAGCTGGCTCATTGCGTACATATACCGGGCGTCCCGAGAACAAAGACCGTTCTGTCAGCAGTCAGCTTCAATTTCGAGCGTATTACGTCCACGAAACTTGTGTGTATAAGGACGGAATAGTAAGATAGTTTGGGGTGCATAAAGGAGCGTTTGAAAAACTCTCTTTCCCTCCTTCACTTTGAAAAATTTCACTCGAATAACACATTTCTCCTATTTCTATTTCTATATTTATGAATCGAATTGAAAAATTATTCGTTTCAATTCATAAATACGTTATACGTTATACGTATATACGTTAATTTATTTATTTATACATAAGAGAAAATTTCACTTTTGATTATATATTCTATTTTTCTTTTTTTTTTTTAAATAGATTATTAAATATCGCTCCACACAATTTTTTCTCTTCAATCAAACCCTCATCAATCCCCCAATCTCAAATACAAAACCACGAAAGATACGCTCGATAAAAAAAATCGATAACTCATTACCAAAATTAAACAATCTCATTTCCATTCCCTCTCTTTCTTCTCATTTTCCTCGTCCAACCACGTTTCTTATCACGACAGCCGGCCGCATTCTCATTATGATATCGGGACATAACGTTTAACGTTTTTTTCAAATTACCATTCTCGCTCTATTTCCCTCCCATCTCGCCAAAGAAGTTGCAAAAAGAGAAAGAGAAAGAGAGAGAGAGAGAGAAATTACAGAGAGAAGAACGAGAAGAATGGCGAGACGATAATAATTCAGCCCATGGTGGTGGAAATTAAATAAAGTTTGTTCGTTTCGTTGATAAAGGTTGATTCATAGTAGGCCACTGGTGTTTAAAGGTGTATACAAAATGGCGGTGGATATATACCACGCAGGCTTCTAATGAAATTCACGCGATTCGCGGTGTAATTTTTGCCCCATTCATCGCGTGCCACTTTGATGCGGCCTGAAGAGGATAAGACCTCGTTGGAAAATGTTCTCTGGAACAAACCGGGAACAATGGCGCGTCGTTTGTCCGATGAAAATTACAGGGCGATGCGGTCGATCCCGAAAGAAATTACGTCGCGGCGTGGACGAGGAGGGCAAGGAACTTTTTCATAAATGGACAAGCTGCATCGGTTTCGTTTAATTTCTCCGTTTTTATGTTTTTATGGGGATAAGAAAATATATTTAAAAAAAAGAAAAAGAAAAAAACATAGAAAAAATAAAAAGGGGGTAAATAGGTAGACGTATATTGATACACTGTTTCTATAATTAAAATATTTAATATTTTAAGTTAATAATTCATGTATGGCGATACTCGATTAAAGAGAGATATTTTAGAACGAATTTGAAAGGAAAAAGGATAGGGGGGTATACTTTGAATTAACAGTAAATTTTTAGTGTTGAATTAATATTTCTTTTAATTAATTGATTTATTGGTAAAATTTAAATTGGAGAAGATCCTTTTTACCCAATCTTTTTTGATTACCGATGTTTTAATTCATTGGAGATTTAAAAAGTTTTTATATTATCCAATATTATAAAGTTATGGTATAATTAGAATTAATAATGTTCATTTGCTTTAATATATTTTTCAACGATGAAACAATTTAATGAATAAATACTCGAATTGTTGTCACCTATCGAATCCATCTCGTCTGTCATTTTAATTAATTCCCGATTCCGTGAGACTTAAAATTGACTTTTCAAACTTTGAAGTAACATGGGCGATCCACGCGATGATTTTAATATCGCTTTCTCCCGTCAAATTCAAATTTCTCGAAGTATATTTTCCCTGCAACATCGATGTTGGAAGGAACCTACCCTACACCTTATTTATGCTTTTATTAATACTTTCATTAAAATTTATAGCGCACGGCTTGGCAATCGGTTGGATTTAAAATGGATGCGTGACGCGTAAAAACTTTTGACAGTTTTGTATGGAGTTCGAAGAGGGGGAATCACGGTGTGGCATCCTCAATTTAAATTAACCTGGAAAATAGAAGAAGAAGGGAAGGAAAAAAGGAGATCTTAAAACTTGGACGAGGAAGAAATACGTGGAGAATAAATATTGATTTTGTGGATGATATTTAGAAAAAGATTTACCAAAAAAAAAAAAGAAATCACTTTCGCTCTCGTTACAAAATAAAATTTGTTCGATATTTTCGCTCGATTCCGAGGCTTGAAGCAAATACCGGTTGAACATCTGCTGCTATCGAAGAGCGGGAATGCTAAAATCACTTTGTCGCAAGTTGACAATAAACTTCGATAACTGCATACAGAATTAGTCAACTGAAAAGCTTTGCACGCTCCGATATTGTGCGACACAATTTTGAAATTGGGTTGAGAAGTTCTGTATTCAACCGGCGCGGCGTTTCAAGGTTTATCGTCGTCCTAGATCATTAAACGGACACATGTCTGACGACGCGTAGTTAATTTCTCTCGTAAACACGCCATTGGTCCCTTTTAGGTTTAAAATCAGTATTTTATCATTGTACATACACGTGCACCATTATTCTGCCGTACGATCTTTATTACGATCAAAATTGCAAATCTTTTTTTTTCTTTCTTGAATTATTTACGCGCATCATCAATTAATACACTAATCGCTTAGAAGAGTTACGATTAATAATTAATAGTGGGATAGTCGACAATTATTAACTGTTATTAGACTTTAGAATAAATCGAGTCAAAATAACTCTTTTAATACCCAATGCCATTTCAAAGACAAGTTAAAAGTGCAAGATCAAATAATTATTCTCCATACATTTTTAAATTTCTCACACACACAAACTCCATTAATACTAATCGTCGTCTTAAAGTTAACAAATAAATACATCCTATCCCACTTTATCAACTTCCAATTAACCTCACCCTCTATTTGCACCTTCCTCCTTCACCTCCTTCATCTTTCATCCCGAAAGAAAAAAGAAAGAAAGAGGAGGAATCTTTCACCCATTCGAAAACCATCGAATAAATGACGTCAAGGTAAATCGATACATCAAACGATATACCACAAACACAGCGCAACATTCGGCGTCCATTAAGCCGGATAACCGAGCAAACAACAGGAGAGAAGGAGGGGTTCATCGTTATCCATCAGTGGTGGATGGACGACGAGCGTGGTGGATCCACGCGAGACAATTTTTTCATGGAGTAGTTTCGTTTCGAGAGATTGGAAGAGGAGAGGGGGAGGGGGTTGGAAAAGGTGTCAGAAGCAAACACGAGGGGTGGTGGCCGAGGGAAAATGCGGTTGAAAAGCGATAGACTATTAAGACACGGGGAAGACACGCGGAGGAAAACGAAGAAAGGTTTGGGGGATGGAAAGGATGGATGGAAAGGAGAGAAGGGAAATGGGGAGCTAATCGATACGACCTGTTCATGGTCGACGAGAACCGGTCGTCCAGACTGAACGAACCTGCTCGACCCTGCAAAATATTATTAACCGCCCCGATGAATCCGATCAGTTTCCGGCATTGCATAAGCCGTCATCGACAGCCGGACCTGGCAGGAGGGGGGGAAGAGGGGATAGACGGAGAAATGGATAGATGAATAGATAAGGGACACGTAGTAGGCACGGCCGCGTGTAGATTAACGCCGAGGATCGATCGTGATAGAGTTTGTGTTTGTATAAATATAGGATCATATTGTTGGGGAACTTTTGCGATACGATACGATCTTCGCTTTTATTTTGGATTTGAAAAGGAAAATTGGGAGGGGGGGATTGATGATGATGTGTTTGAATAGATTGTAGATTTCTTGTGGTAATGGTTTAAGTTGGTAATTGAATAATATGATATTTAATCTGTGTTTTGTAAATATGAGAATTGGAGATTTTTGTGATGTTGAGAGTTAAAAATTTAGAGAATTTGTGAGTTGTTGTTGTTGTAGTTTTGAATATTATAGATTTCTTATGGTGTTTAAGTTAGGTTAGATTAATAATGGGATGGTATGCATTTAATCTAATCTATGTTTTGTAAGTTGTAAATATGGGGATTGAAGGTTTTTTGTGATGAGTATTGGTTTTTGGGTTTGAGATTGGAAAAAAGAATTGAAGATTGGATTGATGAGTTATTGTAGTTTTGAATATGTGAATTTTTTATGGTATGTTTAGGTTAAGTTAGATTGATAAGTTGGAAGTTGAAGATTATATGGAAGTTGAAGATTTTTGTGATGATTTTTGATTGATTTTTGGGTTTGAAGTTGAAAAAGAAAAAAATTGAATCGATGAATTATTTTAATTTTGAATATTGTAGATTTTCTTATGCGTTTAGGTTAAGTTGAGATTAGGTTAGTATTGAGCTATATATTTAATCAATTTGTGTTCAATGGTATTTGTGAATGAATAAATAGAAAATTGAAAGGAATTGTGATAAATTTTACGATATTTGATTTTCTTATTGAATAATTTAGATTTCTTATATTTTCAATGATTAACAATCGAATTGTATATTTAACTAACCTGTGTCTCTACGAATTGTAAATATGGGGGATGGAGATTTTTGTAATAAATATTTCCCTTTAAGGATTTAAGAGTCAAGAAGAAAAATTGAAGCGAAAGAGGATCGATAAATATTTGAGAAATTAAAGATATCGCATAAAAAAAAAAAAAAGAAAAATATAGAAAAGAAAATATTTTATAAATGTTAAATTATTTAATAAGAAGCAAGAGCCACGAAAATTCTTGTTCAAGTAGCATGATGTCTCACTAAAGATACTCGAAAGTTACCTAGCTGTGTTTCAGGTTTAATACAATCTTACGGGAAAGTCCCCGAGAGACTTTCATTAGGGGAATTTACAGGAGGCTGCAAAAGCTGCCTCTCTTATTCCTCGCTTCCACTAAATCACACGGCGTAAACGTCGCCCAATTTATTGCACGCTTTGCACCGAGGAGAACACGTTTATAAATTCAATCAGTCGTACGAAAAAATTCGAGATTGATGAAAACTTTCCCACTACGAGTTACCATCAAGCGATAAAGAAGAATTGCAAAATGAAAAAAAAAACGATTACATCGACCCTCGAGAATTATTATCTCCATTGTATGAAAAATTTCACGATTCTCCACGAAATCGAGATTAAAATTCTTTCCAATTCTTCAAAAAAAAAAAAAAAAGAAATCAAAAATTCACATCGCACGATGCATCTTCCCATTACAGATTTCGGGGATCGATTCATCCATGAAATTGCACCCATAGAACGTGACCCCGTTCAGAATCATTGTGCCCAATTCACCGCTGCGAAATCGGCGAATCGAACCTCGAACGACGACGCGACGATCGACCGGTTGATTTCCCGATTCGCGCGACTTTATTCCCCGGGTAAAAGCACATTACTCGTGTAATCCAATATTTATTCGCGACACGGCTGTTTGCCGGAACCACGGTAAATCTTTATCTCGACGCACGTCGCATCGGGCCAAGAGGTGTGTGTATATATATGTGCGCGCGCGTGTGTGTTCGTTGGTTAGTGGAGGTGAGGTAATTGGAAAATCAGGGCGTACGATCAAACTATCGAAAAATCGTGGATGGATAAAATCGGGAAATAAAGTGGTCCCTATCTTCGTGTCCATCGCGAATTATTCATTCATGTATGTGTCAAAGTGGAAACGAAGAAAGTTTGGAAGGAAATATCGGAGGTCGACCATTTTATCCCGACGCGAGAACTTCCAATAAAAATCTTCCTCCCCAATTTTTGTTGCGGAACTCCGTCGAGGATTTATCGCGCGCTGTCGTCTCAACAAATGGACGATTTTTGCACGTACCGAGATTACCGTGCTTTTTTGCATGGCCTTCGAGAATCTAGAGGCTAGAGCCAAAGAAAGATTTGTCTTTTTTCGTGATTTTTAATTTCGAACAAATTCAGTTCGATGTTATATAATTGGATAATTGAAAGTTAAATGTTTATTCTTTATATTTATCGAATATAGAAGAATTATTTTTAATTTCAATAATTTATCTCTTTGATTAAATTAATTCGTTCTTTTTTTCTGTTTTTTTTTATACATATATATATAAAGGTAATCGTTTCTCGAATAAAAATTTCACTGCTGTTAATCTAATACAGACAAATTTTCGAAATATCGAAATAAAACGATTATTCCCGCGAAACGCGACACGGAATTATTATTCGGTTAGTGAATCGGTTTCAAATTTAATTGCAACAAATTTCAAATGTTTTCCATTTTTACCATTTCCTTTAATCAAATCATGCAGCGATATGATTCGCATGAAAGCCATACAATGGGCAAATAATTGATCAAACAACTTCTATATTGAATTAGCCACAAGCACGCGGCTATTATTAAACAAAAACGAATCCATTTATCTTTGTTATGCGAAATCGGTTAAATATTTAATTCGAAAACGATAATTCTGATGAATTATCACAACTCGGTCTGTTACTTTTCAGATTAATTATTCGTAACTGGATTAAAAACAGATAAAAATCAAAATATTTTTAAAGGAGTCTTAATTCTTTGAGTGCATTGTTTTTTTTTTTTTTATGCTTTCAATTGCTCTTCTCTAAAAATTTACAAATATAAAGAGGGATCATCAGTGGTGATACGAAGATGGAATGAAGCAAAAATGACGAGAATCAACAGAATTGACAAAGAAGAATGAAGTTGGAAGGAAGATGGAACGTTGGAAAATATTTGTTCGTAAGGGGTAGATATCCTAATCGATTTTCAATATTTTGCATCCCTCTAGCTACCTTCATATTCGTATCTCCTTTACACGTTACAAACTCCGATATCTGTTGCCAAGGATAGAAGCCAATCCACGTTAGTTGCATACCAAGCGGTAAAAAATTTCCCTGTTTCAGATTTAATAAATAAAAAGATTCAGGATACTTCTTTTTCGCAAATATTTAAAAATAAGACAGAGAGGAAGAGAGGGGAAAAAAACAACATGAATCTTCAATAATCCAAAAAATTACGCTATCAAAAAATAATATATATATATATATATATATATCAAATAGTAAACAATTTTTATGCAGATTTTTTTAATAAGTGAAAAGGATAGTTCTTTTTCATAAATATTAAATTAAAAAATAAAACAGAGAGAAAAAGACAAGAAGAATCTTCAACAATTCAAAAAATTACACGATCAAAAAATTTTATATATATACCAAGCAATAAACAATTTTTATGCAGACTTAATAAGTAAAAAAGAATAGCTCTTTTTCTAGTCTTCTTCTTTACTTTTTTTAATAAATATTTAAAAATAAAATAGAAAGAGAGAAAAAAGACGAAACTTCAATAATCCAAAAAATTTTTCTCGAAATCGTAAATTTCCTCACGTATTTAAGAGAGAGAGAGAGAGAGAGAGAGAGCAATTACGCGCCTCGAAAAAATGATCCAAAAAAAGATAACGAGGTTAAATCTCGACGATGGTTTCCCACACATTCGTGTTCCACATTTTCCCACATCCGACAAAAAGCGCATTCAGGAAAACGAACGCGAACGCAACACGCGTGAATTTTGAAAAGAGCCGAGTTACGACATCCTTCTCGCGATATTCTGTTAATTCCCCGTGCCTCGAATCGGCACAAAGAGTCGCATTGTGCCGCGCGTACAACTATAAACTGTCCCTGTACGCGAAACACCGAGCTTCCCCCCTCTCCTTCCCACGGATCAACACCGCTCCTCCCGCGGCGTACACGGTGGCGCTCTTACGTTCTCGCTCGAGGTGGCCGTTTCAGTCGTTTTGATTAAAAAACTAACGGCGGCAGAAGAAGGAAGAGGAGAGAGAAAGAGAAAGAGAGAGAGAGAGAGAGGAATCGGTGTCGAATCGGGAATTGTTGCGCTCGAACCTCCGCCAGAGGCCTCCGCGTGTATTTTCGCGCGCAGAGTATGCTCGAAGAATCGCGCGCCACTTTGAACCGTGTTTGACGAGAGGGGAAATGGAGCGCGTTTGTTTCTCTCCTTTTTTTTTTTTTTTCTTTTTTTTTTTTTCGAGGAGTTTGTTTGAAGTGTTGGCAAGTTTGACGCTTTGATGTCCCCGTTCGAGAACCGAAATTCTTCTTCGTGCTTTTCGCGGATATTTAGAGGGATATGGAAACGAGGGAGGCTACTGTCGTAGGGAAATGGAAAGATTTTGTGGCGGGGGTAGATTTTTAAATTTCTTTACGATTTGAAATTGTATTTTCGAGACAAAGAAAGTAATAAAAGAAAATTACGCGTCGATGAAGGAAACGAAATGAGGTTCAATTTATGTTACGCGTTACGTCTTTTATCCTTCGCAATGATTGTTGAACGAAATATGAATTTTCATCGTTCAAGTATCATTCATTCTACTCTCACGTTATTTCATATATTAAATTCTTCGTGTAAAACTTCGCGAGGATAATGCTCGAAACTGTACCCTCTAAGCGCATAATTGTCTCGAAATTAGTAAATGAATTAATTTTGCACGATTTTATTATTGCTATTATAATTAAAAAGGACGTCGTGTCGTCACCTGTTGATCTTCATCTCTTTCTCTTTCATCTTTCTTTTTCCTTTCTTTCTTTCTTTCTTTCTTTTTTTTTTACTGAAACGATTAGCAAATAGTACTAACGAGAATACCAAGTCTGATTATGATAGATACGTGATCCACTTGTTCCGCTGCTTAAAACACGCGCGTATTACGCTTAATTAAGGGCATTCAACGTTTGTTAATTTAATTTTTAACACTCGGCCCGCCCATCATAATCATATATTTGATATATGATTGGCAATCATAATTAAATAATAATAATGCAGTCGCTGTAAAATCTGACGTTAATAACAATATTACACAGGATCTGATCTTCGTTTCATCAAGTTACCATCGTATATGCGATATTCAATTGTTACAAATGCATCTTAGAACAATGTAAGAAGAAATGATTTTAATCAAAAGATTGAGGTCAATCAGATGCAATTATCCGAGTTGCAAATATATATATATATGGAGAAAAAAAAGAAATTATCACAGGATCTCTGTTCCCCTCCCCAGTGTCTCGACACACTCGGCAAGCCTCGCTCACCCAATGATCGTCACACGGAATTTTTCGCTCTTGAATCGCGCTTTACTCCCGTTATAAACCTGTCACCGGAACTAATATGACGTCGATAAAATTTCACGCGGTATGACACTCCGGCCGGATTGGTAATCATTTTCTCGGGAACTTTCAACCCTGAATACGAGTATCCTCGAAAAGCTGGTTGGCCCTGACACGGTAGAGGCAGAGAGGTGCGGAATCTCGTATCACAGCCAACGTACGAGAATGGAGAGAAGTATTAAAAAAAAAAAAAAAAGCGAGAAAAAGAACGAGAGAGAGAGAGGAAAATGGTGGATAGATAGGAGAGTTTCAGCGTATGCATCCTGGCTCCATCGCGAACATCCCTCCGCTGCGAATATATGGACGAGGCTGCATGCTTCTTCGAGTGGATCTCCTATCAAAATACATGGCCGTTCTGCACCCTTTTGCACGCTACCATCCAAAGTGGTTTCTCCAAGAAAGGACTAAAATTCACTTTGTCACTGTGAGGGAGGAATAAGATGATGATAAGGTACGAATAATAGGATAACAGCTCGCTGCGTATAATGGTGGATTAAAAAAAGAGAAGAAGAATTGTTTAAACAATTAATATTGCAATTTCCTTTTAAAATCTCTCGAATAAGCCTTTATATAAATCTATAATAACATATAATAACATATACCCATAATATAATTTATTACGAATCTCCAACAACTTCCAACCCCTTCAAACAAACCTCGACAATATCAAACACTCGTCAGTCACCCTCAAAAGTATTTCTCCTTCCCATTTGTACAAACGTACAAATCACCCCTCGTTCTCACCCTTCTTCTCCCTCCCCTTCCCTCTCCCATTGACTCGTTAAAACCAATTTCTCGAATCGACTCATCGTTTCTATCGTCGATGAACGATTTACAATCCTCTCTCCTTTCTTAAGAAGAAATGGGACCCTTGGCCTCCTCGTATCTTCCTCGTATCGTCTCTGCCGCGTGGCAGCTGCTCCACCACCAGCTTTATGCCGGTGGGCAAAGGTAGGGGGTGGTAGGAGGCGCCCTCTGTCTCGAGCGGATTTTCTCGTAAAAACCGCCCTTAAAGGCGGTCTCCATGGCTCCACGGTATTAACGAAATGTCGCCGTGAATGGTGGTGGAGAAGCAACGACGGCCTCGACCGCCTTAATGTCAATCCTCGAATGTCACGTAACCATCCCGAAACCTGTGTTGCCTTTATCGTTTCTCTTGAGAGAGAGAGAGAGAGAGAGAGAGAAAGAGAGACCTGGCGGCAATAACATTTTCGACGCACGACTTTTCGAAGGGGTCGCGCAGACCTGTACAACCTACGCCAACCTACGGCAACTAACTCGTTCATTTTCTTTCAGTGGCTCGTTATTGCGGCGAGTGGCCCGTTCCCGCTAATTGGATATGTATCGCCATTGTTCCGTCGCGCGACCTTCTTGGATCCCTCCGTCGGGTAAATGGAAAATGGCCCCGAGTTTATCCATTTCTCCCCTCCCTCCGTGTCACGTGACCTCTTTGACAAACAGAACGGAAGAATTTTCTTGTACAAATCGTATAATTTAACTTTCGCTTCGCCCTTTCAATCAAGCAAACTGAAATGAATGAAGGAATTGCTAGGATAGTAAATTTGTAATTACAGTTGCTCCTCAATATGATATTTAACTTCAAGGTAAAACATAACCTATATAAATGCAATTGATATAGATATTAAAAGAATTAAAATTCCAATTTCTCATACTCTATTTAATTTATACAATAATTTGAACAATAAAATATAATAAATATAAATAAATATAATAAAATATAATATATAAATAATAATAATAATAATAATAAATATAATATAAATAAAATATAATAAAATATATTACGATTCAATTTGACGAATAAGGATATGACGAGTTGTTACGAAGAATCGCGAAAATATATGGATTTCTCGCGATCGTGAACAGTCGTGAATCGCGGGAGAAAGATAAGACGAGCCGATTCCCGATTTTTGAAACTCGCAGAAGATTCGAAGCAGAGAATTATAGAGATTTAATCCAACGCGTACGCGCGAACACGGATGGGGGAGGGGGGAAAGGAGTTGATGACGTTACACGGTCCACTCAGCCACTCCCTACGTTCGTTTCCACCGCAATAGGATTAATACGGTGCGCAACGGCTATCTACTTACGCGTGCACACACGAAATGATCGGTCGCGCGCACGCACGCAAAGATACGATTATGCGTCGTGGCAGGCAGGCGTGCACGTATTCAAATTCAAGTTACCGTCGCTATCTACGGGACAGCGGCTGGCCGTGGAGCGGTTAGCCGCAGACTCGATACGCACTTCCACCGATTCTCATCGGCGGTTTACGTAATCCTCTTTGAACCGGTGGACGTACTCTTTGATCAGGCTCGAAACCTGGATTTCGACGGCCATCGTAGAGAAGTTTCGGGTTCGATCTTATATATATATATATATATATATTCCTGATCTGTGATGGATAGTGTGTGACACGTTTGCACAAAGATATATGGGCGTGGAAAATTTGGGAGAGGAAAAAAATAGATCATTGTCGCGATGAAAAACATTTCGATTGCGTCGAAGAACGTACGTGGATGAAAGAGAGGGAAAGGAGGTTTTATCGGTTTTAAAAGGCGAGATTACGAGATTTCTCAGGGTCAAAGCGTTATGAAAACAAATTGAGAGTTATTATAATCATAAGCCTTTTCACAATGTTACACGTGAGGATGTAACACGCTGGAATAATAATTCTAAAGATGGAATTTATTATTAAAATATACATTGTGTTGCGCGTAATGTTATGTCAAGTACCAATTTTAGTTTCTAAAGCGTATACAAATTAAGAATAAATAAACCGGGGCCACCATGTGGAATAGTTTAAAGTTTCCGCTAAAAATATTATAGAATATTTTTGCAAAATAAAGTTGTTCGTGGAGAGTAAAAAAAATTAAAAAGAGAAAGAAAAAAGGGAATAATATCATATCGGAATAATTTATTTCATCGGCCTTTGGTATCGAACGAAAATTGTTATTGTCAAGCAGAGATTCGAATATACGGCGATTATTATAACATGCTCCTCGAGCAGTCGAATTCACCAAACGCGAAACGAAGGAAACTGAAAGCAAAACAACATAGTATATAACTGGGAACGGATTTAGCCGGTATGGCTTATGGTGCAAGCCAAGCCTAAATTTGGCACCGATTGACGCACAGGACGAGTTTTATCGCTTGAACTCGCGCCGTCACGATCGATTTTCACGTCCTCGAACACCTGCCTCGAATATCGACTTAACGGTGGCAATATCGAATAAATGGAATCCGTATTATATGCTCGTAGTATAATACAAATATATATTACTCTTCGTTTCCGAAAATAAAATTTCAATGATCGATTCAAAAATAATTAATAAAATAACCGATTCACAAAAGTTCTCGAAAGTTAAATTTAAACGATGCACGATTATAGAATATTTCCTCATTACTTTCCGTCTATGCTCTATAAATAATCGAATCAAACATAACCTATAATACGTACAACGACTTAACGACTATTCTTAC